>NW_015546055.1:827077-854114 GCF_001515605.1 Sinocyclocheilus anshuiensis | reverse complement strand
TCTGTTCCCCTTTCGGGCTTGAACTGATGGTAAAACTAATGACATTATTTACTGTCTTTACATTTATTTTGAAAGATGAAGCTCGCGATTATGGTAAGGGGCGTTACATTTCCGACGAGTGCTTGCGGTGTTAAGCCAATCACAATGCACTGGGTCAGCTGGCCAATCAGAGCAGCGGGGCATATATGACCTACAGGACTTTGTAGAAAACGAAGCGTTTGAGAGAGGCGGGGCATAGAGGACCTACAAGAGACAGGGTCACATCACAGTAGAGTCAGCTGTCTTAACCGCGGCTTGTGTACTGCATCATTACTGTGTCTGTTCCCCTTTTGGGCTTGAATTGATGGTAAAACTAATGACATTATTTACTGTCTTTACATTTATTTTGAAAGATGAAGCTCGCGATTATGGTAAGGGGCGTTACATTTCCGACGAGTGCTTGCGGTGTTAAGCCAATCACAATGCACTGGGTCAGCTGGCCAATCAGAGAGGCGGGGCATATATGACCTACAATAATGTACAGTATTTGAAAAATAATGTGTTTTTTGAACATTAAAGCATGTCAACATATTCTGTTACACAAAATACACAAAATAATGATCTTTAAAAAAGCATCATATGACCCCTTTAACACTGCAGTTACAATGAAAATTTAGAGCAGCTTTATTTCAAGCACCGACTTTCAAAAACAACCTGTTTAATACGAAGTACATTTCTTCTCATTTTTTCATTATGTTCGGGCCACAAGAGAAATATTAAGGGAGTAAATTAAAACAGTTATATACCATTATCAGCATATTAAGTAGATTCGTCTCTCGTCGTCTCTGAAAGAATATGCGCCGTTAATGCAGCGTCAGATGCCGAAAGCTCCGTCAATTTTTACTTTCACTTTCTGGTGAATTCACTAAGACGTTCACCTGCATAAGTTCGCACGTTGCTTGTGTGATATCCATTGGCTCACCTACATGGTTTAAAACAAATATTTACAATATTGCGATGTATCCCAACCCCGACTTGCGGTTCGCGGGGGGGACCAGCGGATATGCCCTAGACTACTCCACTGAACATGGTGTGTGTTTATGGTGCATGTCGGCAATGTGGTCTCGGTGGGGCTTTGGTAGATGATATTATCGGATATCGCAATATTTTTTAAGGCGATTATCGATAAGATATTTTTTTACATATCGCCCAGCCCTACTTCCTAGCATTTTCTAAGAAAGTATTTTCCAATGTAATTGGATCTTTGTACTCCACTGTAGGCTGAAGTACAATTTCAACAACATGAAACCTGAAATGTGTTCATTTTAACTTATATTATACTGAATATCATTTAGCATTTTCACTTTGATTCAATTGGCCTTTATCTCAAATTCAATTCAATTCACATATAAACTAAAATCAGTTGATGCAGTAAATTAAAAAAAGTGCTGTTTGGTCTTCTGGTCGTATTCTAGGGAAAAGAGGTTCCATGCGAGGCAGTGTGTCCGATCATGAGGGAGGCTGGAATGACGAGAGCTGGGGATTTTCTCAAGCTGCTACGAGCAACCCAAAAAAGCTCAAGAAGTCCAAGTCTAAAGAGGAAACCACCACAGGGTGAGCTGTGATTTCTCCCATCACAGCACTGAATCTACAGGGAAACAGTGATTCTTCTCCTGCAGAGGAGTTTGTTTTATTTGGGCTGCAACTAACAACTATATTTATAATGGAGTATTTTTTATTCTTGATAAATCAAAGATTTAAAAAAATATATATATATTTTCTGCATTTTATTGAAAAATTTACATCTTTCCCAATGTTCCTTCAAACAACAAGCAAATTTAAGGCTATAAAAACACAGAAATATAATAATGAATTAATGCTATACATGGGTTTTAAATATAAATTATGTTCTATAAACTATGCATTTGTTATTTAAACTGCATGGTTTTTTAAATATTTTCTAAAAGTACAGTTTAAATCGTTTTTAAGAGTATCAAAACAACAAACTAAAAGGTGTCCATCATTTAAAAGTAGCAAAACTGTTTGAATAATTACAAGTTTGTTGTCGACTTTTTTCATTTCTGATTTTTAGTTTTTAATTAATTAGTTGCAGCCGAATTCAACATTGATTATTGATTGATATCAGTTGAATTAGTATATTTGACATTGAGGCTAACTTTTGGGTTTGCTGTTTTTTTATTAGGTTAATTGGAGAGTGTTAATGGTCTAAAAAGACTTAAAACATTTCTCAAAAGCTGTCAGTTTCTGTGCATTAGGTTAGCTTGGTAAATAAGTAAGTAGTCCAAGGAATTTTATACATTTCAAGCATGTATCATACTCGTATTTGCCATCCCATGATCATAGTTTATCAGTATAAACATTTTTAAGAACATTCCATCGTGTTTCATTGTGCAAGATTGAAGTCAGTTGATCTAGAAGACGTTGAATCCAGGTGAGCAGACTTTGCACACAGATGGCTAATGTTTTACTGTGTATAAAACTCACAGACTAGGAAAGCTTGAGGAGGAGTTCGAGAAAAAGTTCAACAGCTTACCGCAGTACAGCCCACTGACTTTTGACAAAAAGAGCGTGGCGGTCACCAAGAAGAAAAAAAACAGTACGTCCAGCCCTCCTGAACCACCCAAACCCTGCAAGGGTGAGTTCACAGCATGCATGGAAACTGACATCACATCCTCCTGGCCCCCACACTCATTTCCCCATTTGCTTACTTTCTTAGGAAGTAGCCATCTCATGTTCAGAATGACATGACTTTCACCTAACATAGCATGCTGTGTTGTATTTTTTGTTCTGTTTTATTGCTTTTTAAATTAGGTTCATCTTCATCTCAGAAAAAGACCTTATTCCACAAGATAGTGAACAAGTACAAACACAGGAAGGAGAAATCCAGTGCCGCAGACAAAGGTGACGCCCCCACAGCCATTGGAAACTGTTCTGATATCAGCTTCATTCTGTGTTCAGATGGCAAGACTGTGTGAATGAGTGCTGGAAACTCTGCTTGCATGGTGTTGGTTGTTTGTCCGTGGTTTAGCCCAGTGTGCCTCAGTGTTTCCTGCTGCATAGCAGGGAACGCTGTCGTATCTAGGTCACGGTATACTCTGGTTATCTTTAAAGGGGCACACGAGTCACAGTTATGTAAATACTTTGATGCAGCCTGGTGTGGTGTAGTATTAGTGGCGCAAGCTAAATGCAATATAACATCATAAAGCATCATTCATTGTCAGGCACCTGCATTAGGACTTCCAGGTCTCATTTTGACGTATTTCACATGTCCCCACTCTGTTCTTTTAGATATCGTCCCAACTGACCCAGTGAGTACAGAATCAAGTCCAGTGAAGTTGTGCAGCCCGTGTGTGCCTCCCTCTCCTGAACCCCAGAAGGTTCTGGACACACCCGTGGGCAGTCAGAAGAGGAAGGCCAGGAAGAGTAAAATTACACACTTGGTGCGCACTGCTGATGGCAGAGTGTCACCTGCAGAGGGTGAGCTGAACCCACAGTTTCCTGTTGCAAAGTCTTATTTATGATTTCTAAACCGATAATTTCTTGCAGAAACGCTCTACACCCATGTTCTACTTTCGTTCAAAAGTTAAGACATTTTAATGGTTTTGTTTTTTAAAGTGTCTTTTGCTCACTGGGGATGAATTTATTTGATCAAAAAAAATTAAGTTAATATTATTACAAAATAAGTAATTGTATTAATTGTAATTGTAATAATATTTTAATATATTTTAAACTGAAATTCCTGTTTTTCCTGAGATGTCAAAAGCTGAATTTTCAGCAGCCATCACTCCAGTCTTCAGTGTCATATGATTCTTTATAAATCCTTCTAATATGCTGATTTGGTAATCAAAAATTATTTCTAATTATCAATGTTGAACGCAGTTGCTGCTATATAATTTTGTGGAGACTGTTAATAAAATTTTTTCAGGATTCTTTGATGAATAAAAAGTTCTAAAGAACATTTATTTGCATTTAGTTAAAAAAGTTAAACACAACAAAACAAAACTTTAGTTAAACACATTAACATTATAAATGTGTTTTCTGTCAGTTTTTATCAATTTAATTCATCCTTGCTGAATGTTAATTTCTTTTAAATAATATTACCTTTGAATAATAGTGTATTATTATTATATTAGTATTTATTTGTTTGTTTTTTCATATATATATATATATATAAAGAAACAATTTACACCGAATGTACAACAACACAGCATCATGAAGCATCATGCAAAACAAAAAAGTTAGCCACTGATGCCACTTGCCATTGTTGTAATACGCTATTTACAGATATATTTTTCACCTATGTATACTGCAACCAAAACGAGGCCACCAACAGAAGGGTACTAAGATAAAATAAACCACATTAAGCTATGTCAAGTCAATATGGTGGATCTTTCTCATGTAGAATGAAATATATATTTTTGTAGCCAATGATATGACTGGATTCTTCATCTCATGTGAATGTGCATCACTTAAAGCATTTGGATTGTTAATCTCTACTGTCCTGCCAATAAAAAAGATTGGGGAAAAAAGAAGTCTAAAATTATTTTATTACTCTCTGTTTCAGAAGAAGACAAATCCAAGGATCAGACCAAGAATCAGGATGAAAAGCCATTCACTCAAGAGACATTATGCAATAGGGGGGTCTGCTACAATGATCCCAGATCAGCGGAAGCGGATGCAGCTGATGCGTCCGGCGGCCTCCCGGCCTTCTTCAGTTTGGCTGCCCTTGCTGAGGTTGCAGCCATGGAGAATGTGCACAGGTAGATGGGAAACCCTTCAATTTTTTGGCTGTGATGGTGTGGCCTGTTGATAATAAACACCTGTGTGCTTGTTCCAGAGCCCAGCGTGCTGTGAGCATCCCCACTGAAGGTCAAGTGAAGGACATGGCCCCTGTGCTGATTTCCTGTGCAGACCAGTGAGGCCTCAGCCTGGCCCGGGATGGGTTTAATCCGGTCTGGGCTTATGTACGGACATGCTGAGGCCTTATTCTTGACCCTCGGCCTCAGATGTCGGGGGGAAAGAGCGAATGAGAGCGAGAGAGACTGGAAAGGGATGAGGGAAGCTCTGAGAAGGATGAAGATGTTTTATCCCAGAAGCCTTCACCTTACACCCAACCCCATCCTCCCTCCCTCTCACCCCCTCAGGGCCCTGGGGGTGCCAATTCTGGTCCCTACGCCTGATTCCTCTGGTGGCTCCGGACCAGTTATCAGACTTTACAATCTGCAAGAAATGGCTACTATTTAAGGTCAAGTTTTGCCTACAAAAAGTGCATTTGAAGCAAGTGTTCCCTCCTTGTCTTAGCGTTTCTGTTCCTGGTCAGCTTCATTGCACAAACGTCTTTTTCACACAGCAGCGTAAACCACCTCTCGGTCAGAGGAACGTTTTGTGGCTTCCTGCCCCCTTTTCTTGCTCTGAATCTTATGAAGAGAGAGAATGAGTGTTTTTAGACTGCTCAGCCTCATACATCACAGACCTGTTCAGATTTTTTCTCTGCACAGAAGCACCACCTTCACCTTCATAATGCACAGTCAATGCCTAGATGCCTCTTTCTTTCAAGCAATGACCCTCAATTTGTCCGGTGCCTCTGTAGATGACAGTTATTCAGAGATAAACCACCTGTTTTCCACTCGCAGACAGCAGCGATGCGTCGGGGGGAAGCCAGATGTTTGTGCAAGCTGCGCTGCAGTCTACAAGCAGGGTCCAAAATTAGCACTTGCCAAAAATCAAATACTTTAATGTATATTAATATACATTACCTTTCAAAAGTTTGGGAAACGGTTTTGAAAGAAGTCTCTTATGATCAACAGTGTCAGTGATCAGAAATGCAGTAAGAACAGTACTATTGTGAAATATTATTACAATTTAAAATATCTATTTTCTATTTTAAAATGTAATTTATTCCTGTGATGGCAAAGCTGATTTTTCAGCATCATTACTCCAGTCTTCAGTGTCACATGATCCTTCAGAAATCATTCTAATTGCTGATTTGGTGCTGAAGAAACATTTCTTATTATCAATGCTGAAAACATTTGTGCTGCTTAATATTTTTGTGGAAATCTTGAAAGCTTTTTTTTCTAGGTTTCTTTGAGTAGAAAGTTTAAAAGAACAGCATTTATTTGAAAAAGCAATCTTTTGTAGCATCATAAATGTTACTGTCACTTTTGATCATTTGAATGCATTTTTCTTTGCTGACTAAAAGTATTCAAACTTAATATCCACAAACTTTTAACTGTAATGTATATTCTAAAAAAAAAAAAAAAATTTCATATATTTATAAGTTTTCCACACATTTTTTATAATGTGAAATAATCAGAAATAATTAATATTTCTGTTTGGCCAATTTTTTTCAGTTCATTAACCGTTGGAAGTTGTTAAGAGTTAATTTTAGACCCTGCCTACGAGTGTTTCTGACTGAATCATCACATGGAAAGCCAGTCGAACCTTTTTATATCATGACACCCCGTCACTTTTAGCTGTGCACTCTTCTTTGACATGTACAGCTATCATTATCAGAGCAGTATGGCAATACTTGAATGAAAAAAAAAATGCATTTTATGTCAATACTTGACCTTACTGCAGAGAGTAGCGTCTTGCTGGCTAATCCAAAAGAGTGCTACTCCTCTCTAATATAGTTTAATAATAGACACTGCACTCATTTTTAGCTACCGTAGACAATGCTTTTAGTTGTCGTTGGCTTTCGTTATAATAGCAAGTTTTGGTTTGTTTTTGTTTTAGTCTCAAGTTAGCTTTTGTATCATCACTGAGATACTCAGCCCTCGTATTTTCCTGTACCTGAGGCTGAAGACGCCATTCCAACTCAAAGTTTTGCTGATTCTGTCCATTCCTCCAAGCACACAATGGGAGAGTTAGAAGGGAAAATCAAACAGGGATTGACATGGAAGAGAAAGGCGTTTCTCTCACTCTCTCACAGACACACTCGCGCACACACACACACACACACACACACAAACACATGTTCTCCTGCAATGTGCACATCCTGTGTTTTAGGCACTTGTGAGTTAGACCCTTGCAGGGTCACATTCTGGTCTTCAAACCAGATTGTGTGCCGTGTGTCAACAACACATTGCAAAAAAAATCATGTTCTTATTAGGATTTCTTTTTTTTTCTTTTTTTGTCATAAAATTATCTAAAAATAAATCCTTCAAACAAGATCAGTTCATTTGAGAAGCAAAATTGTGTTTGGCACACAATTTTAAACAAAATCCTTACTACGTTTTGCTGAAAAAGTAAGAGAAATAAGATTAATTCAAGATAACTGGTGGGGTTTTGATTTAGGTGAATCAATTTTTGAATGAGTTTACTAAAAAGATTCATTTACTGATCCATTCAGTGACCTTTTCTGCAGGCTGCATCATTATTCCAGTAAGTGGTGACAAGCCAGTGTCATTTAGTGAGTTATGAGGAAGTTCTGAATCATTAACTCAACTGAATCGTTGAAAATCACAGGGTGGTTCATGATCAAAACAAGCCTTTATTAAAATGTGAGAGCCTACAAATTGGAGAAAGGTTTTATGTCTTGGAAGTCATGGAACATAATGAATAATTTGTCTGCTTAACCGATTCATTCAAAAACAGATTTGTTCGGTTTATTCTTGTATTATTTTGCACAGTTTTGCTTCTCAAGTAATTTAATTGTGATATTAGATATTTTAGTGGAAAACGTTTTCTGCTTAGAAAATTATTTTTGCAGTGCACATCAGCTCCCTGTGTTCTTGGGCTGGTTCGAACCTGCTTCCTGAAACCCTCCCGAGGTCGTAGGGAGCCTAGATTAGATAAATGAAGGAATTCTATAAGCCAGATCACAGGTTTAAAAGCCGCATTCTTTCACTGTTCAAGTCGATTTTTTTTCCTTTTTAGTAAGTCGATTGATGTTCTTTTGTCTGTTTTGCTTTGAAAGTCACCGATTTTTCTTCTATAAATGATATTGTCTGAATTTATGAATTTATAACTAATAAGGTTTTTTTTCTACTTCTTCGAAATACTGTATTTAATTTGTTCTCCTTAGAACACCTGTTTTTCCTCGCTTCGTTCGTAACATTTAATTTAGACACCTCAGCCTTTCCTGAGGTGTGCTCTACTGGATCGAGACTGTTGTCAAAAGCTCATGTACAAATATCTGTGTATATATATACCTATGCTTACCTGTTAAGCCAACAAGCACTGATAAAGAATGCACCGCCTCTAGACGATTGGTTCCTGCTTGTGGACCAGCATGTGCGAGACCACATTGCCGCATATGGCCTACGTCTGGCGTGCGTGGTGGGGCGCGAGATCTGTCTGAATGTTCCCCTTTCCTGTTATTTATACAATAGAGGCATTTACTCAAAGCCAAGGGTTTAAACCTCAGTGTATTTTAAGTAATAGTAAGCTTGTAGGCTGTAATTGTGCCTGAGGCAGTCGTGAGACATACTGATGATGTTTACCTGAAAAATCAGGACCTAATCACTTTTATAAGTGATTTTATTAAGCTAATTTTATAAATCACCTGTATGGCCCCGCTTATGACACTTTAAAAGTTATAGTTGGGTAAAAATGTTATGAATTATGAATAATAAGATACTAAACCTCCTGCTCAGCTGGTTTGACTCAGTTGATTGTCATTATGGACGATTTGAATTGTATCAGTAATCTAATTGTAAATGATCTCTTCGGTTAGTTGGAGTGCACCATGTTTAATTTTACGAAAAATCCTTGCGTAAAATTAAATGTCGCCCACCCTGACTGCAGTCACATTTACCGTTTCTTAGCAAAATTTAACAGGCAAACTCCAGTCATTTTAATAGTAATCCGTACGATCTGGAGTTTTGCCTAAGGGCGAAAAAGTTCCCCACACAGATTTCGGTCATTGTTCGCACAAATTCACTGCAAAGTCGCTTTGTTTGAAAGTGGCTTCTTTGTGAGTAGTGCGTCGTACATTTCTACAATATTGACAGTAAATTTCGCTGAGATTTCGCTAGTGTGACCGCAATTTAAGGCCCACTGGAAGACTATCTGTTTCCTCAAAGGATGGTAGATCATGATAGACGCGACCAGTGTTGCCAAACCCCTCCCTCAGAAAATCTCTAGAAGAATTTGTTTTATGTGTCACCAAAGTGCATCCCTGTCCTGCTCAAATACAACAGATAAGAGATATTATGATTCTCCAAAAACAAAAACTTTATTCATACAAACTTCAGTCAACACACTCTATTACTACAAAGTAAGTGCAAAATACTGCATCCCAGCACACATGACACGATGATGCACTGTGTCTCTCTCTCAGTATCTGGTTGACATGACTGTGCATGAATTGTGGTATAACTTTTGTGTCCGTGGTTAAAACAAGATGTTCATTTTTTCTCCGGCATCTTGATTGATGCTTATAATGAAATTGTGGTGTGCGTCATGGCAGGCGTGGTGTACTGGTGTGTTCACTGCGCAGACTCATTGGCATGATTGAGAGCAAACGTGAGAGGTCACGGGCCTACGGCAGGGTGTGGCCAAGTAAAAAATAAAAAATCTCCAAAAAATCGCTAGTTTTATTTAAATATAGCTAAAATAGCTCCTTGTTGCAAAAATTTTTTAAAAAGTCGCAGCTACAATGAGAAAGTAGCTAAATTTGGCGACAAAATACCCAAATTGGCAACACTGGACGCGACGCAGATGTTTGTCGCAAATGTTTGTAGTTCACAGGAAATTACCATAAGACGTCTTCCCTCGCGCGTAATGCGCCTCAGACGCAATTTAAGTTCTTCCCGGCGATCAGGGGACGTGTTGTACACGCGTCATTTTCTCAGACATTTGCCAAAGAAAAGCGAAAATAGTCTGTAAGGGAAATTTCACGATGCAGAGAGCCAGGCTTTATTCCGCTGAGCTTAGCCCAGCGGATACGTCTTCAGGTTTCAAATGTATTTTATCAGCACAACTAATTCTTCTAATCTTTTCTGATGGTTTTTCCTCTGAATTAACCTGCAGTGAGAGTGGTGTGCAAAATGGCACCTTTTTAATACCTATTTTAGAAAGACAGTTTTGCACCTTAAACCCATACCAAAACAGCATCACGTTCTTAAAGGGACGGTTCACTCAAAAATTAAGATTTTGTCATCATGTGCTCATCCTCATGTTCCAGTATTGGCATGATTTCGTGGAGCACACAAATAAAAGATGTTTAGAAGAATGGTAATGCTGCACTTTTCCATACAATATGTAAAAATTGTCTCGTATGACTCTGATTCAGGTCTTCGGAAGCCATATAATAGTTTTGTGTGGAGAAAGGACAGAAATTTAAGTCAATACTGCATACTTTTATGGTGCTCTTTTTTTTGTTGTCATTTTGGTCACCATTCACTTTCATTGTATGGAAAAATGCAGCATGGACATTCTTCAAAATGTTTTTTTTTTTTTTTTTTTTAATGCCAGAAAGTAAATCATACTGAATTAGAATGACACGAGGGTGCATAAATGGTGCCAAAATTACATTTTTGTGTGAATTACCCCTATAAAGATTGATCCCATCTCGCCAGTGTCCCCTCATGATTGTCATTCTATATCATGACCCCTGCATATCCAGAGGGTGAAATATGTGTATTTTAACAAATTGTCATTGCTAGCAAGAATTATAATGCGTTGAATGATAACATGGCTTATTTGAACGTCCCCGCATGATGCATCTTTAGAATCTGATCCCATCCCATGATGCCCCATCATGAAGTTCACCCCTCTTTTTTCTATTTAGAAGATGCCTCTTAGCGAATTGCCTCTATGAAACAGAAATTCCTATATTAGCTATAAAGATTATGATATTACCCTTTTGTGCTAGATTGTCTCTTGAATGTAATGGATTTTGTACCTGTATTTTTCTAATTCCAATCCAGTCTTTCTGTATGTGGTGGCTTTATATGGAGGAATTCTAGGCTGCTTCCTTATGTGAAAAATTTGTAAAAACTTCCAGTCATCCTCGAGACACAAACCCTGACCTCCAAAATGTGCAGTGCAACTGCCACCATCATATCTGACATCAAATAGTTTTTCACTTTTATGCATTTAGACCCGAACATGCAATAGCAGCGATCACGGATATCAGTTGCCAAACCTTTCCAAGTTTCACCTTCTCTACTCGTTTCGAGTCTTAATAACCTTGAATATGCACCCTATCAACGATGAGGATTTTCTCTGTACAAGAATGTACGTTCATGGCTTTAGATGCAGTTGTGGCGCTGTCTTTTTAAACGCTTACCCGAGATCCTGTTCTTGATTCCTCTAAGGAGTTTATACTTGTGTGCTTGATCTGATTATTGTCACTAGTACTGTATGATGCAATGTATGGATCTGATTGTTACAGCCCAGTTGTTGATGCAGCCTTGCCTTACTGATCCCCTGAGTAGAGAGGGACCCCTTTGCCATTGCCCTTCTCACTGAGTCTTATGTCATAACACTGTCTGCTGACGCAAATGTTATTCTTTACACACCTATTAAAGTAACATACATATGAATATGTCTGCCTGCAGTCTTGCTTTCAGATCATGAAAGTCACTGATAGACTCATACATGGAGGGTTTAATCTGACAAGAAAAGAATCCTTTTCATTCAGAAAAAAGTAGATTTGGATAATAGATTTTTGATTAGTTAACCATTATTATTATGATTTATTTTTTTATTTTTATTTTGTATTGTTTTTTACATTGATTTATCTGATGCAGTTTATTTAATTTTTTAACTTGGCATTAAAATTCATAGTTATATTTTATTCATTAAAAATTATTATTATTTAAAATATGAATTAAATCAGACAATAATATTTACGATGATGATGTGATCAAATTTTTGATAAAACTAGCAATTAAATTAACTTCAACTTGGCAATAAAATACCGTTTTATTTAAATAATACTTTATTTATTAATAATAATTATTATTATTATTAAATTAAGATACTGTTTTGTTCTACATTTGGGGGCTGTAAATAATTCATAATAATAACAATATAATAACGGTAATACAAATAATATTGATCACTGTTGTTACCCATATTAAACCAAGTTAAAACCCATAACACAAAAAAAGTTGTTGCGAAAAGAGGTTCTGTGGTTCACTTATTTAGGCTAGTGCAGTTGGTGGTAGAGCACATCATGATATACAGGTACCGCCTTCATTCATTTTGAATTAACATGTTAGACGTGGAGGAACCAAAAGTGTACATCTGAAGTACAGACTCTGCATACAGTGATTACAATGATGTCTTTACTGGCTCTTAGCCACCTGATTCTTCACCTGATCTTCAGCTTCACGCTGTGTGTATGTGAGGGTAAGTAACATATTTGTGGTGAATTTTATTATTATTATTAATGATAATAATATCAAATTATTTGATTTAATGTGAAGCTGGCTACTGTAGAACCTAAAAGTGTTTACAGTCTGATGCTATTAGATGCTGTTTTTTTTTTGTTTTTTGTTTAGAAAACCGTATTTGTTTAAAAAAAAATCTATACAACTTGTTACCCATTCAAAATGTTATTGAATGCAGATTTCTATTAAAGACTATTTTAATGTTTATTATTTACTTGGTGCACATTGAATGAAAAATAATAAACATTTTTCTTCTATGTTATATATTTTTTAACTGGGGAAAAAATACAAAATAATTTCTATTAAAAAAAAGTTGCGCTGAATTACATTTTTATTTCATTTTACAGGTGTGTTGGTTTTCAGAGCAGTAAAAGGAGAAACTGTTCATCTGCCCTGCCACTCACCCTCTAACAACAGTGAACTCATTTCTGTACAGTGGAGAAAAAATAGAGCAGATGATATTTGTAAATGGATTATTGGTAATATTGCTGGATCTCTTACCAGAGACTGCAATCCTCGTTTTACGTTCAACAGAAAGTCTTTTACACTAAGCATAGAAAACATTCAGCTCAGTGACTCCGGTAATTACAGCTGTGAAACAACAAGAATAGTACCACCACCATCTTTGCACAAAAGCTCGTGTCTAATACTTCAAGGTGATTGTAACTTTCATAAATATTTATTTATTTGAAATGTATGATTGTTGTAGACCATCACCTAGATGTCCCTATGCGCAATAGTAATGTAGTAACCATGCCACACTATGAATACCTGAGCTCATGCTGGTGTTGTTCATTTCCCTCCGCTGCAGTTCGTCCACATCTGTCATTGCAGAAACTGAACAGCAGTAATGACACCTGTGTTCATCTGCTCTGTTTATTGGAGAGTCTGAAGCCTGAGCAGGTGAACTTCACCTGGAGCCGGGGTGAAAGGTCACTTCATCCATTCACATCTTATGCCATGAACAGCGAGCTGCGTCTGTGTAAACCTGACTGGAGTGAAGGAGACACAATCACCTGTTACGCCAGCTACTCAAGCACACAAACACCGTACAGCAGGAACATTACACTGGACTTCAGTCATGAGGGTGAGTGATTTTAAAATAAGAAAGAAGAAAATAGTTATTCGTTTGGCAGCACTAATCAGAACTCACTACATTCCAAACTCGATAGAGCACAAAGGGCACTGTAGAATGATGTGTGGTGTGTCTAATTTTCCTTGGACTTTAATTGATTAAATGTAATTAAATTAAACATTAAGAAACCTATTTTAAAATAAACAAACAAACCATAAAAATGTCAATTAAAAAATATAACTAACATATCAACAAATCCATCAGGCCAAACTGAGATCCGTCTTCCGGTTTGTGTGGTCCTTTTCAGCATCTTCATCATCAGCATCGTTTTCATCTGGATGTTGTTCTTCATATTCAAATGTAAGACAAACTTCTAATATATGCAAAATTCGACAGTTCAAAAATAAGACCTATATATTTATTTCCATTCAGAAAAAATAGTGAGCAATTCCTTTAGAATCTCTGGTCTCTTTGATCTGAAAGTGAGCTGAAGTTATTAAACACAAATCTGTTTTTATTGAACCTATGGATGAGAAATTCATCTTTATTGGTGAAACATTTCACAAAACATTACAGATTCCTTTAGCTTTGAACTAATTAATGTTTGCAAAACACTCATTCATTATCTGACTCATCCTGCAGATAAGAGTGTGACCTGCTGCCATAGACTATCGACATGAGCGCATCAGAAGAACTTCTGTCTTTCTCTTACTGTAATATTTTTTAAAAGTATTGTCTTTAGTTTTAGATTGTTCACTATGTGCTTTAATGAATATATTGAATACATATGTGGTGTGATGTATCATAAACTGCGAATATGGCCTACTGCTCTGTAGTTTATGTAATCCGCATCACTAAAGAAAAATATTTTGATAGTCAAATAATTTGTCTGCGAGCTGCATCTGTGTAAACCTTACTGGAGTGAAGGAGACATGATTACCTGTTACACCAGCTACTCAAGCACACAAACCCAAAGAAGTATAAGTATAAGTTTCCTAGATATTTAATGCGAACTAATTTTCCTTGATTGTTGTTCAAATCAAAATATTTCTGTTTTATGTACTCAGTATTACTTGTAAATAAATGGCTGATATACAAAGAATTTTCTTGTCCAGCGATTGCATAAAACCAAACCTTTTTAATAAAATGAAAGCTGAAGGTGACGTATGACTCTAAATATGGCATCCCGTCTCGTTTAAAGGAATAGTTCCCAAAAATTAAAATTCTGTCCTAATTTCCTCACCATAGAATTGTTGCAAATCTGTAAGAATTCATTTCTTTTGTAGAACATTAAAGAAAATATTTTGCAAAATTAAAATGATTATACATATAATAAAAGTCAATGATCACCAAAACAATTCTTCAAAATGTATTTTTTTTATGTTCCGCAGAAGAGGGGAAAAAAACTATATACGGATTTAGAATGACATGAGGGTGAGTAAATGATGACAGAATTTTCCATTTTGGGTGAACTAATAATATTTTAGTGCAGCAAATTCATTGCCATTTTGACAATATTTGTCGTTTGAATTGTCATTGTACAGAACAGATGAGTTTTTGCAGGTGTTTGGGTGTCATTTTTTTTAAACAAAACATTAATTTGTCAGAACAAGACTACAGAAGAGTTGTATTTAATGAGACTTTTATCATATATCCATTTAAATGTCCTCATCTTTTGCTTGACCCAGTCACGTCCTTCAGTACAGCAGAATGAACACAGAAGTCTGGCTCACAAGCCACAGAGAACAGCCACCGATTCACAAAACATGAAGATCAGGTGCATTTTAGCCTTTCGGTTCTACAAATGTTTTAAATCCATTCATCATTGTTTATATGATAGACAAATCATGGACCACAGAATGCAGTGCCAGTATAGGCATTAGTAATTTATTGATCTAGCTTAGGTTTTCAAAAGTAAATAATTCAAATGTATATACATATGGATGTAGTAGTAATTATCACAGTGACAACCTGAAGTTTTATCATAAATTATGACATTTATAAAAGTTATCAAAATGTTAAAAAAATAAAATTCCTATAGAATATACTAAATATCAAGGCTGTCATGTTCAGTTCACTTTCCTTGGCTTATTACAACCCTGGTTCCCTTGCATACTAAACTAAAATGACACTGCTAAACGGTCCCTGGTGCCCCCTCAAAACATTAAGAGCATGACGCGTCTGTCTGTACTATAGTAGGAGGTTAGTGTGAAGATTGTGAAATTCTGTGGTCTCCCTTTCAAGAATGCTTTTACGGAAAGCAGAACCTCTGAAAGAAGAAAGAGAAAAACAGAAAACAGACTCCATGTTCTTATATCCCTCCATGTTTCAAAAGAAAATGCATTTTTAAAAATCTTACCAGTACTCTTTTATTTCCATTTCCTCTATGTCATCGAATACACAACAACAAAGACAATGAGTTAGGAAGATTTCATTCAAGATAAAAGATATTCTGTTCACAGGAACAGATCATGTCTATAAACAGTCATTTCAGAATGGTGGCAAGCAATGAAGGTGATGGTAATGTCCATTTTATATAAGAACAATTTGTATCAGAGTGAATCTCTGAAGTGTTTGACCAACGGAAGTAAGATTTTTTTTTTTTGACTTGTGATCTAGATTGTGGGTGGGCGCATGGCCAGGAAGTTCATCATTCAGAATGTCTGTGTTCGTGTACAGATGTGTCAAACACACTGAGCGCATCGACATGTTTTTAAAATGGACTACAAACGGTCTTTTATTTTTGACTTTAATTTATCTTCCACATACAGGTAAGAGACAATTCTGTTCGCTTCTCCCTTTTATTTAAAGCAAAAAATGTTCATCTAGGCTAATGTCTCATTTGTGACTTAAACTGACTAATTACAATGATGGGTAATGCATCTTATATGTGGCAGATTTTCTGTCATTTCTTCCACAATAGATGTGATATGTGTACTGTGTAGGCCTATCTGAAGCCACCATTATGCTGTTGGCTACACTGAAATTTGTCTCAATTCACAGGCGGAAGGAATGTTTCCACAGTAATCAAAGGAGAAACTGTGCATCTGCCCTGCCAGTCACCTAAAGACAGTGATCAATTTGATGTAGAGTGGACAAAATATAGTACAAATAGTACCACTATTTGTAAATGGATGATTAATAAAGATACTGTATCTCCCATCAGTGAATGCGCTCCTCGTTTTACATTAACCAGAGAGCCTTTAAAAATAAAAATAGAAGACGTTCAGCCCAGTGACTCTGGTTATCACAGCTGTAAAACGACAAGAATAATTCCACCACCATCATTGGACTACTTCACAAATATGACATTCCAAGTTGTAGGTGAGTGCCATTCATACATTTTTTTTAACTGTCCTTTTGTTGTAGACCATTTTACCTAGATGTCAATAATTAACTATTTCAATAACAGTAATTAACAATAACAATTTTTCACAGTAGTTGTTCCACATCTGCAGAAATTGAACAGCAGTAATGACACCTGTCTCCATCTGCTCTGCTCTGTGGAGGGTCTGACAACTGATGTGAACTTCACCTGGAGCCGGGGTGAAAGGTCACTTCATCCATTCACATCTTATGCCATGAACAGCGAGCTGCGTCTGTGTAAACCTGACTGGAGTGAAGGAGACACAATCACCTGTTATGCCAGATACTCAAGTACACAAACCCATAGAAGTATAAAACTCACCTCAGAGACACCTTCTGACAAAGGTGGGTCATTTTATCTACCTATCACTTTAACCAGGACAATCTAGAGCATAATATTTAATTTAATGCAACACTATGAATGACAATTCAGCAAACTTACACTAACCTAATTGCTTTCAGCCCACCAAACTGCTAGTTGAAAAAAATCACACACATACCTGTTTAAATGTTAGAAATATAGAGCAGTTTGATTAAATAATGGGCTTCGACTTTAACCAGACTAAAACATATGTGATGTGAAGGATCATATACATGCCTGTGTACCTCCAAATAATTAATAACAAAATGTTTTTAATATTCTTAAGCAATTCTGTCAATTAATCTTTGGTTATTACTAAAAACTAAACAAATACAAAGCAAAAATGCAAATACATTAATATTAGTACATACATTAGAAATAGCGTTCTAAGTTACAGTAGGAGAGTCACTGTGATGGTCTCTAGCATACTGCTTGGTTCAATCAGGAGAGATTGTTGCTGTTTTCCTTTAGTCTGTCAAACATTCATCTGTCTGATGTTTATGATCTTATCGTACCCTGTTTGTGACCATTACAGCTGTTGACGGTGTGCCGTTCCAGCTGCTGATCATCTCATGCAGTGCTGCTGCAGGCCTCATCCTCTGCAGCATCCTCACGGTTGTTATTTGCAAATGTGAGTATGATTATATTTGACTCTTTGACAATTATTACAACTCAGATTACTTCAATTTATAGAAACTACAGGGGGAAAATAATATCAAATATCAAAACTGCGTATATAAAGGTGTTTTTTTAAATAAAGCTATAAAGTTTTTTTCTGTCATGTGTTTCACAATAATCCAAGTTAAGGAAGGATTTGACAGTTTAAAAAAAAGAAGGCAATAATTTGACGGAAATAATGACTGTTTCCCTCCCTCTGTTCAAACACCTCTCTGTCTCAACACATCAGCATCCTTCTCTATGTCTATTTCTGCTTTCTGTCACCAAGATGTCAAAATCTTACAAACAGCATTTTTATATATTTTTAGGACAATATCTGAAAAGGTGCATGAACATGTCTGTTTGTAGCATATGGTGAACCATAAACTAAAAAAGCTAAAAGATGGTAGGACGGTTTGCTAGTACTCCTAGCTGAGTCTTCCTGGTCTCCCAGCCTGACCAGCTAGAAAAAAAAAAATAAAAATAAAAAACCTCTAAAACCAGCTAGCAGGACAGGTTAAAACCAGCTTGATGAGGTTGGAAGACCTGTTTAATCCAGTTAAAAATAACAAACTGGCTGGATTTATGTCTTTCAGCAGGGAATATGGCTAAAACCAAGTTACCACAGTTTAACAAAACAGACAACAATACCTGTAGTAGCCATTTACATGGGGAAGGCAAAAAAGAATGTCTTGAGGTTGTTGTATTCGTCTACTGATGTATTAATAGTTCTCACGGATCATTAAAAACTCGATATAAAGTCCGCCAGACCTCACCATTCGATATATATTGAAAACCTATTTTTATAGACCTCCACTAGATGGAGACAAAGCGAACGCCTATTAGTTCCCTGCTGAAGAAAAAAAACGACAACAACTGAAACTGGCCTCAGCTGGTTGGCTGGTTTTAGCTGGTCTTCAGGGCTGGTCATAGCTGGTTTGCAGGCTAGTTTTTGAGGGGCTTTGACCACCTCCTTAGCTGGTCAGGCTGTTTTAAGCTTGTCAGGCTGGGAGACCAGTAGGTAAAACCAACTGAACACCAGCATGGCCAGGCTGGGAGATCATCTTGACCAGTTTAAACCAGCTGAGGCCAGTCAACCAGCACAGGAAATATCCACCAAAATATAAGTTACTGCAGTAAACTAAAATTATTGGCAAAACAAGATATTGTTGCACTGTTTAAAAAGAGACAGAGCAGGTAATTTTATATAATTTTACAGTTGAGGCAATTATTTCAGTTTATTTCAATGTTAAAATAACCTAACATTTTTTTTTTAATCTGTGAAAAGACTGTTATGTTTCTGGTCTGTGTTCATTGTATTTGTATGTGTTTGTTTTTCTTTTCTGTCTAACATGGTGTCTGTTTAATTTTGTAGGCAGAAAGCAAGACGAACATGGATCTATAGTGTTCAGCAGTAAAGTCTATGAGAACTTCAGTTTCGCCATGGCCCGTCAGAACATGCAGTCCAATGACAAACCACAGCCAGAAGAGTGTATTTATGAGAACTAACTGCTGCTACTGCTGCTTACATAACCTTTGCTTTAAAGCCAGATCGACCCAGTTGTTACGAAGGCAGTACGATGTAGGCAAAAGTGTGTTAAGTGGTTTTGCTAAGATATATTTGATGGTGCACTGCGAATCAAATATATCTTTGGCAAACGGTCACTGCATTGTTTACAAACAATATTTTTTCTAGTAACTATTTTTATTTTTTTTAGCACTGTAGGTGCACTGAACTGTTATGTCTGTTAAATTAATTTAAATTATGATAATGAGCAGGGACCTCATATCCGTTTTCTCAGATACAATGCAAAGGCATTATTAAAGTCTCTCTTAGCACTTTTTGTTTTAAGACTTTTGTTTTTGATATGGTATTTAGACTGTCTATATTGCAATATGTCATTACTTGTAAATAAATAATACATTATAAGTCTTTTGTGTCAAAGCTTCTTTGCAGAAAATTATTTCACTATATTTTATGCTCTGATGAAATTTGGGTTGCAGTGAAAAATGCAAAAATCATTTTAGTTCACATAGTTTGAGCAAAGTTATCTTCTAATCTGAGTACATGATGGTTTATTTAGTGAAAATGTATATATTTAGAAACTTTGCTCCTTTTAGCACAGGGTGCCTCACAGATCTGAAACTAAATTTCTCTAATTTGTGTCAATGGGAATTTAGATTGTGTTCTTATTTATTTTATTCAATGTTTGTAAAGTACAGTATGTATGAGTCGGTCATTTGTTAAAATGTTTCTATTCATTTCCTCTTTGAAAAAATGTATAATAAATACAAAAAAGAATTTGATGGGATCCAGATGACGTGTTACTGTCGACTGTTCATAACCAATGCTTTACTTAAAGAGGAAATCACCACCTCAGCCCATTTCACAGCATGAGACACTGTGAGATGCAAAACACAGTGATGCACAACACTTTCCGTTAAAGAGAGATGGTGAGTGTGTGATTCTTATCAAGATATTTAAAAACTATTATAGATAAATATGAATATGAGGCAACTTGAAAGCATGTTTAGATCTTTTGCTGTAGTTGTTATATTAAAACATTAAAATTAGTAGATATTCATATCACTCTATGCAAAAAAGTACAGAAAGGGATAGTTCAGCCAAAAACACAAATTCTATCATAATTTACTCACCCTCATGTTGTTACAAACCTGTATGTGACTTTCATTCTTTTCTCTTTTTTCTTTCTCTTTCGCAGGTATTTTTCTTTGATCTGTTGTGGATACTTTTAGTCAAGTCAAGTCAAGTCACCTTTACTTATATAGCGCTTTATACAATACAGATTGTGTCAAAGCAGCTTTACAGTGTTAAACAGGACAAATGTGTGCTGATAATGCAAGAGGACAATAGAAAACAGTCTGTTTATCAGTTAAAGTCATTGTCTAACTCAGTTCAGTTCTCTTCCAATAGTGTCTGTGCAGTCAAGTCAACGATGTTGCCAGAAATTGTGTCCCTGACTAAGCAAGCCAAAGGCGACAGCGGCAAGGAACCAAAATCCATCAGTGACAGAAATGGAGGAAAAAACCTTGGGAGAAACCAGGCTCAGTCGGAGGGCCCAGTTCTCCTCTGGCCAGACAAAACATGCATGGTGTGGTTTAATTCTGCAGCGCTTGTCAGATTGAACAGAGGACTGATTGAACAGACTGGCTAACGAGGTCTTTGCAGGGGATCTGTCTCTAGGGTTTGTCTAGTTGACATGGTCTCCGCTGACATTCAGTGCTGTAGAGGTCGTCTCTAGATGCTGATCCACCATCTGGACTGGATACGAACTGGATCCAGGTGACTGCAGTGACCATCTGGTCTGGAAACGGGATAGATCTGGGTGGCTACAGTGACCTCGGAATAAGAATGAAACAGACTAATATTAGCGTAGATGCCATTCTTCTTACGATGTAACGAGTACATTGGGTGTTATGGGAAGTGTTCCCGGTTCCGGTTGACCTAATTAATGCAGCCTAACAATCCTTTAACGGATTTGAATTATAGAAATGTGATAGTGTGATATGTGTATGCCAGGTTAAAGAGATGGGTCTTTAATCTAGATTTAAACTGACAGAGTGTGTCTGCCTCCTGAACAAGACTGCTAGGTAGATTGTTTCAAATTTTGGGCACTAAATTGGAAAAAGATCTGGCGCCCAGCAGTTGATTTTGATATCAATTGTCTTCAGCTTTCAGTAAAAAAAGATACATTTATGAATTGCATGACATAAATATCTTCTAACTAATTGTGCAATTTATAACTTGGCATGAGAAATTCAAGTTTTTCTGGTCTTTGTTTTTCAGTGTTTGGCAATACGGCAGTGAATCAATTGACCGCACATCGTTTCAAGGGGCCGTTTTACACAGAATGCTTTTTTGTGTTCCACTATGCTGCTTTCTATTGCTTAGATGTCTCGCTTGAGTCTTTTGGAGATCTGCGCACATGACACAGCGTTCTAAAAACACTGTAAGTTAAAGTTTAACTCGATACGTTGTGTCTCTATACATTTATTATTTCTATTATTATTATTATTATTATTATTATTATGCACACTCTAAAAAAAGCTTTGAACATGATTTGCTGATATTAGTCTGTGGCAGGTGGTATTATGTTCATTTTTGAGAACATTTGATTAGACAAATATTAGTAATGTATGCACTTTCTATGCATTTAATTACATGAATGGCATGGGAGAAATGGTTTCAGGGTAGCTATAACTTCAATATGCTGTACAGCCTAAAACAGCCCTTTATGTATAAATGATCATGAGGAAATGGCTTTCAAAGAGCTTCCTATGACAGCCTTATGACGTGCAGTAAAAAGGTGTACAACTGCAGGCAGTAGAGGTCATAAGTAATTAAATCTTTATTTATTTTACATGTACTGCCTTTGCATGTTTACCAATGACCTACATCAACCTTAGGTGCATCACCTGCCTCAACACATCTTTACAACCTCCCACACGGTGTGGTTAAAATAACCAGACCACTTCATCACTTCTTAAGTTCAGCTGCACAATCAGAGCATGAAGATGTTGCTCTACAAGAGAGGTTTTGGTGGAGAATAGCAAATGAGGTCTACGGGACATTTGTTGAACCATTTGTTTCAGAGCATTACTACGCTGTACATCTGTTATACTGGTACAATCCAATCAAAAAATCATTACTTTCCTGCCTGACGAAAATCGTATGTGTGTTAATTTAGGTAAATATAGAGATTAGCAATACTTCATTAATGTGTTTTACAGTAATGTAATTTAAGAAGTAGTTCAGCAGTTTAAAAAAAAGAAGACAAGTATTTGGTGGAAATGATGACTGTCTTCCTTCAAACACCTCTCTATCTACATCAGTATCCTTCTTTATGTCTATTTCTGCTTTCTGTCACCATGACGTCAAAATCTTAAGGAAGACATTTTTATTTTCATAACATCTAAAAAGTAAAAATGCTATGCTCTTAAATGCTATTTACACATTGTTTGTGAAACACCTTTTTTTCTCCTCGGAATGTTTTAGTTGGATGCTCATCAAACGTTTTGCTCTGAGCACATTTGCTGTGGTCCACTCTCATCCCCTACATGTGTTTTGGTGAACTAATGACATCATTAGGTAACGCATGTGCATGTTACTTTACTTCCTGAACAAGTACGGATCTGAGTTGCTGAGTTGACCACCTCCTACAGGTAGTCTCTGGTTTGGTACCACGGTGCACTCCCGGATCTGCATGACAGCTTTCACGTCACCAATTTTTCATGCAAACCGTGTTCTGTTTTGAACTAAACTGCCATTGTGAAAGCCCCATTAGTTGCCTCCAAAATGTGGGAGTTACCACTTAACACCTGAAATAAGACATTAATCAAAGGATTTGATTGTGCAGGCAGAAAGAGAAAAGGCAAAGTGTTCAGTAATAAAGTCTATGCTAAACAACAGCCAGAAGATTGTGTTTATAAGAACCAAGTACTGCGGCTTACATAACCTTTGCTTTAATGCCAGACAGAATGTTTCAGGTAACTGTGTTGTCAAGTTTATGTATTTTGTAGAAGCATTTGGACTAATAAGATTGAAATTGTATTTTATTTACAGATGAATTGTATGTATTTTCTTCTAAATAAATAAAAAGTCAAACCAAAATGTCACACTACACTGCCTTTAGGACCTGGTGAACTCTCTACTGTCAAACCAAACTGTCACTATATTACACTGTCTCTAGGCCCGGATAAACTTTCTTCTATCCTGCGTATGTGCTAGTTGTTTACACAAGATACTCATGGTGCGTCATAGGCCTGAAACTAAATTTCCCAGTCCTGCCCGCCTAGTGTTTGTGGTTGACATGTACATAGATGTGATGCAACTCTTTTACATCATTTTCCAGCTAACATGCAACTGTAGGGTCAAAAATTAAAATGAAATAATGTATACCTTATCATATTACTGTCTTCGTGGTTGAAGATGGATTAAACAATCCTGGGTGTAAGATTTTGTTTGGTTCTTCTTATTTGTTTACTTTTGTTTAGTACAGAATCAGTCCTTCATTGCTAGAATGTTTTTAGTCATTTCCTCTTTTTAAAATGTGTGACGAAATATACAGGGAATTTGATGGGATTCAGATGATGTGTTAACTGTCGACTGATGATAACTTATGCTTTACTTAAAGAGGAAATCACCGCCTCAAACTAGTTTCACAGCATGAGACACTTCAGCAAAACATTGTGAGGTAGAAGCCACACACAGCACTTTCCCTGGAAAGAGAGATGGTGAGTGTGTGATTCTTATGAAGATATTTGAACATTATTTTACTTGTATGTAAATATAATGCGTTTACTAAGTCGAAAACATGTTTAATCTTTCTTTCGCGTTTGTCATTATGTCAGAAAAACTGCAGCTATTACTGTATGCAAAAAAGTAAATTAAATTAACTAATAAACTAAAAGTTTCTTAATTCTTAATTAACAATACAAAATATGCAGCCCTGAACCTTATTACTTAATAAGAACTTGTTTAAAATTGTATATTTCATATGACATTTCTGTTTAATGTGTAAAGTTTTTTTTTTTTTTTTGCAGTGTTTCCCCCTTATTACTTAATAAGAACTTGTTTAAAATTGTATATTTCATATGACATTTCTGTTTAATGTGTAAAGTTTTTTTTTTTTTTTTTGCAGTGTTTCCCTCTGATCTTTTGTGGGTGGATGCTGTTTTCAGTTTTTGGTAATAAAATTGTCTTCTATCTTTTGTTGACATGCTAATATGCTTCACTCTTCACTTTTTGAACAATATAAAGACATGAAATTTCCTCTAACATTAAAATGTTACAATGATACATCAAGTACTTGTCGAATCTATCAGAAATACATTTTTTGCCCCGGCAAATTACACAGGAAGCACCTGTACAAACAGAACCCAAATGTTGCAATTCACAGCTTGGCATGAGAAATTCAATTTGTTGCTGGTCTTTGTTTTTTTAGCTTTTGGCGATGCGGCAGTGAATCACACTACAACTTTATTTGTCAATCATGGACAGTCTGCCATAATCGGATGCAACTACAGCCGAACAAATGACACAGAAAGCATGACAGCAGTTCTGCAAACATTAAATCTTACACTGTGTTCATATTACTTCTATGACAATACATGGAAAAAACAACGTTGTAAAGATCCTGTCAGATTCACATGGATTCCAGAGACTAAGGAAATAACATTTGAACTCTTAAATCTCCAAATTCAGGATACCGACACATACACCTGTACTGTGAAGAGGATTGTAAAACCACCTCAAGTGGATCTCGGAGTTCAAAGAGTTCAAGTTATTGGTAAATCATTTCTTAATAATCAGAAGAAGAAAAAAACGATAGATTACCGATAGAGAGATAGTTAGGTAGATCTGAATGATAAGTATTGTATTTTGTGTATTAATTCTGCCTCTCAGTGCGCCCCGTCTTGTCGCTGTCCTGTGTGAAGAGGCCTGATGGATCTCCCATGATTCTGTGCTCTGTGGAATTTTACCCTGATTCTCTTGAACAGTTGTGGATCAGAGATGGAGACGTCCTCAACAGCTATTACTCAAACAAATCATTCAATGGATCCTTCAGTCAGCAATCATACCTTAAATTGCCACCACAAACCTTCAATGATACAATCTACTCCTGCTGGGTAAACCACTCGTACTTAAACAAACCACTCGTGGCCAATTTATCGAGCTCTGTCTGCTATGAAAGTGAGGGTAAGTTCAGCGATATTACAGATTTATTTTTTCAATGTGTTATATACTGTATTTATGAGGCTTTTGCAATTATTCTGTCTTGTAGGTGTAACTGTGATTGTGACAGTAGTGTTTGTCATGTTGACAGTGGCGTTGACTGTCTTTTTGATCACTCCAGTCATATGCAAACATTACAGTAAGTCTCAGTGTCTATACTAATTGTTTGTTTATTCTGATTTATATGTCATTCTGAAACCAAAACTGTTTAGATCCGTTTTTGCAAAAACAGGACTGTAAAAGTGTCTCTTGAGTAATATAGGCTACAAGTGATATGTCATTTTATAACATTTTAAAATAAGTAACATACCTCAGCAGTCGCAGTGAGTCACAAATCTCCCACACTTAGTAAACCTTAATAACCTTCAACCTGATTGTGCCCACAGATGTGCAGATGTTGTTATAGAGAGTTTCATCTCATATGTGATCAACCTTCATCATCGTGCGCATGAATCTGCTCTTATCTTCTTCCAGGAAGAACACATCAGCAGTCTGTGTCTCCTGTAGGAGTGAGTGTCACACCTGAGCCTGTCCTCCATGATCCCCTGCAGTCTGAGATACTGTACTCAACACTGGGTGACCATCATCCAGTCCCTTGCGGCCCTGCTGTTGTCCGCTCATTTGCATAATAAACACTGAATGAGCAAATCTTACAATGTTAGATTTGTGTATATCTCATTGGTATCACAGTGGTACAACAACAGTTAGTTATGCGGCTGGTTGCATAAACTGCTTAGACTAGTCTCAAAGGGCACCTATTATGCAAAATCCACTTTTACATGGTGTTTGGACATAAATGTGTGTTGGCAGTGTGTGAACACAACTATCCTACAATGATAAAAATCCACCTACTCCTTATTTTTTAATCCCCAATAAACCAAATCAGTCTCATTAGACATGCCGTTTTGATTCTCTGAGCATTGTGACGTCACACTGTTTAGGCCCCACCCACGGACGCTGATTGACACCACCATATTTGCTGAGACCCCGTCCTGAGTGAGCCTGAGACACCGCCATGTTTATCTTCATGTTAGAGCATTTAAAAGCAACATTTAAGTAAGAAATGTGTTATTAAAGCTATAGAAGTTATTCGGTCAAGAGCAGTGAGTGGTTTTCTGTTTTTATTTATTGTTTGGGTCATGTTAACAGGGTAGACAACTGTATATTACGCTGCTGTCACTTAATACACAGATCTAATATAAACATGCAAACAGCGTGTTCCTGCTTCCACTCAAAATAGGCATTTTCAAAATGATGTAATAAATGATCTGTGGGGTATTTTGAGCTGAAACTTCACAGACACATTCTGGGGACACCTGAGACTTATATTACATCTTGTAAAAAGGGAGACATAACCGACTGTGTTTACTAGAATACCAAAACAGGTATTTTAACATAACTTTGTGTGTATGTGAAAGAGGAATCAATTCACAGTTCACGCGGTGTCTCTCTCTCTGCGTGTGCGCACTTCGGGTGTG
>NW_015546055.1:814419-825007 GCF_001515605.1 Sinocyclocheilus anshuiensis | reverse complement strand
AACAGAATTCAAATCAGAAGTTCCTCCGTATTTTCCTTATGCAAACAAAAATCTAACCAAGTTATACTTCTTTCTGCAATTATTACCTATATATACATATTTATACATACACCTGCATACACAATAAACATAACAATCATATACATGCACATGCCATCTAAGTATACACTGTACATGCAGACATATGCACATATTTTTTTACATATTATACAGAAAGTCCTAAAACAAAACAAGACAATTCTCCACCCACCCTCACTCTGTCTGCCTGATATGCACCACATAGGGAGGAATATTATTATAAAAAATAAAAAAAACACCAGGGGTGGAATGGATCTTAGATCCAACTCAAATTAAGTCAACATCCCTCTCTTCCTAGTCTCCTCTGCCTTCATCCCCTAAATACCTTATAAAGGGTTCCCAAGTTTTAGAAA
Organism: Sinocyclocheilus anshuiensis; assembly: GCF_001515605.1. Lineage (NCBI taxonomy): Eukaryota > Metazoa > Chordata > Actinopteri > Cypriniformes > Cyprinidae > Sinocyclocheilus > Sinocyclocheilus anshuiensis. The sequence continues at coordinate 824,576 of NW_015546055.1, read as the reverse complement.
ACTGTATTCTCTTATTCCTTAGACAGAGCCGTATACGCTCCAAATGTAGTGTATTTGTGATTTCGTTAAGCCACAGCTGGAAAGGAGGTGGCAGTTTATCTTTCCAGAATGTTAAAATAAGCTTTTTGGCCGTTAAGAGTCCATAGGAAAGAAATCGTTGTTGAGACTTGGACAGGCAAGATAGATAGAACAATACACAGAATACATAACGATATACAAAATGAAAGACAGAACAATAGATAAAACTATAGACAGAACGATAAATAAAATGACAGAATGACAGACAGAACGACACATTAATAAATAGAACAACAAACTGACAAATGACAACAACAGACAGAATGAATGATAGATAGTATGATAGAACGATAAATAGAATGAGAGGACGATAGAATGGGGGCACGATATACAGAACTAAACAGACAGACAGACAGATAGATACATCTATACTTATCTTAAAGGGCACCTATTATGCAAAATCCACTTTTACATGGTGCTTGGACATAAATTAGCAGTGTTAGCAGTGTGTGAACACAACACCATACAATGATAAAAATCCACCCACTCCTTATTTTTTAATCCCCAATAAACCAAATCAGTCTCATTAGACATGCCGTTTTGATTCTCTGAGCATTGTGACGTCACATTGTTTAGGCCCCGCCTACGGCCGCTGCCCTGAGAGAGCCTGAAACCCCGCCATGTTTATCTTCACACTAGAGCATTTAAAAGCAGAATTCAAGAAATATATAGAATACAGATAAGTTTAACAGAATTCAAATCAGAAGTTCCTCCGAATTTTCCTTATGCAAACAAAAATCTAACCAAGTTATACTTTCTGCAGTTATTAACTATATATACATACACCTGCATACACAATAAACATAACAATCCTATACTTACACATACAGTCTAAGTATACACTGTACATGCAGACATATGCACATATTTTTTAACATATTGTACAGAAAGTCCTAAACAAAACAAGACAATTCTCCACCCACCCACCCACCCTCACTCTGTCTGCCTGATATGCACCACATAGGGAGGAATATTATTATAAAAAATAAAAAAAACACCAGGGGTGGAATGGATCTTAGATCCAACTCAAATTAAGTCAACATCCCTCTCTTCCTAGTCTCCTCTGCCTTCATCCCCTAAATACCTTATAAAGGGTTCCCAAGTTTTAGAAAACTGTATTCTCTTATTCCTTAGACAGAGCCGTATACGCTCCAAATGTAGTGTATTTGTGATTTCGTCAAGCCACAGCTGGAAAGGAGGTGGCAGTTTATCTATCCAGAATGTTAAAATAAGCTTTTTGGCCATTAAAAGTCCATAGGAAAGAAATCGTTGTTGAGACTTGGACAGGCAAAGCTCATGTCTTGAAACGCCAAACACGATTAAAAACTCATCAGGTTCAATATGTTGTCTAGTAATTTCAGAAATGACATCGAAAATATTGCACCAAAAGCTTTGAAGACTGGGACATAATGCATAACTGTGAAGCAGGGTCGCCTCAGCCGTCCTGCATTTGTCACATTTTGGAGAGACACCTGGAAATATTCTAGCTAATTTTGTCTTAGAGTAGTGTAGTCTATGCAAGATTTTGAACTGGATGAGGCCGTGTCTGGAGTTTATAGAACATCTATTAATCTCTTCCAGGCTATCCGCCCATAACTCATTGGAAATTTCTGACCCTAATTCTTCCTCCCATAAACTTTTGATTGAAGATGTAGTAGGCAATTGGGAGGCCTGGAGAGTATTATAAATGCAGGAAATAACAACTTTAAGATTACAGGGATACTAGACGCAGGTTTAGTCACATATAATAAGACGTCGTCTGCATATAAAGAAATTTTATTCATAGTTGTTTTAGTACAGAGCCCATGAATTCTCTCATCATAGCGGATGGTTTCCGCTTGAGGCTCAATGGCCAGGGCAAAAAGAAGGGGAGAAAGTGGGCAACCTTGTCGAGTACCCCTAAATAAAGCAAAAGATGGTGATAAAATTCTATTTGTGAGTATACGTGCCCTAGGATTTTTATATAGAATTTTGAGCCAAGTGATGAATTTCTCTCCTACTTGGAATTTTTGTAGCAGAGCGAAGAGGTAAGGCCAGTCTACTTGGTCAAAAGCCTTTTCGGCATCTAAGGACAAAATCACCAGATCGGATCGATTAGTCTGGGAAGAGTATAGAATATTAAACAAACGACGAAGATTATTAAAAGAACTACGACCTGAAACAAATCCGGTCTGATCAGGATTCACTAGTTTTCCTAAAAGCGTATTGAGTCTAGTGGCTAATGTCTTTGCTAAAATTTTTTGGTCCACATTAATGAGAGATATTGGCCTATACCCCCCCAACCTCCTCTGGATCTTTGCCCTTCTTAGGTAGGACTGTGATTACCGCTTCATTAAACGACTGAGGTAGTCGTCCCACCTCCAGAGCCTGGGAGAACATTCTAAGCATATAGGGTCCCAATAGATTGTTAAAAGTTGTATATACCTCACAAGGGATTCCATCAGGGCCTGGTGATTTACCTCCTTTAAGTGACTTTATGGTGTTCTGTAATTCATCTAATGTTAAATCAGCTCCAAGAAATTCTCTATCCTCTTTGTCCAGCGTTGTTAGATTAAAGCTGTTTAAAAAGGTCTCCATAGTGGAAGAATCATCAGTTATATTACTAGTGTACAATGATTCATAAAATTGTTTAAATCGATTATTAATTTCTGTAGGAGATAATAAATAAGCCCCGAATTTTGATTTGATTCGATGGATTGTACGGTCACTTTTCAGCTTTCGTAGCTGTCTAGATAATAGTTTGTGTGGCTTATCACCAAATTCGAAATATTGTTGTTTCATAAACATTAAAGATCTTGAAAACTTTTCAGATATAATCTGATTGTATTGATATCTAAGATTTAATATTTTCTTGTGTAGTTCTAAAGCAGGTTTTGTAGCATTCTCGTTATCTAATTTACTAAGCTGTCTTTCTAATGATTGTAAAGCCACTGTATTTTGTTTATTTTTTGCACCCTTAAAACAGATAAAACAGCCTCGTAAATACGCTTTAAAGGTATCCCATAAAAGAGAAGATGAAGTGTTCGGTTGATCGTTAGTTTCAAAAAATAACTCTAGCTGTATACGCAAGTACTCACAGAATTTTGTGTCCTTTAATAAATTGGGGTCTGCCCGCCACAATGGTTGAGTTGTTGCAATTTCTGGTAATTTTAGAGCAAATGTAATTGGACTATGGTCTGAGATTAAAATACTATGATAGGTGGCATTAAACGTAAAGGGAATTAACTTAATATCAACTAGAAAGTAGTCGATACGAGTATAAACGTTGTGGACCTGTGAATGAAAGGAGTAATCTCTCCCCGTTGGATTGGCTAGCCTCCATACATCACCAACATTAGAATTTTTAATGTACATGTTAAGAAAGTCCCTGGATTTAGAGGGGGGAGCACGCTGAGCAGAGGATCTGTCTAAATATGGGTCCAGGACACAGTTAAAATCCCCCCTATAATTAAATTAGTAAGTGATATATCAGGAATCCGGGAAAACACATTTTGAAAAAAGCGTGGATCATCAAAATTCGGTCCATAAATGTTAACTAATGTTATAGGTGTTGAAAACATTTCTCCTGCAACTATGATGAATCGCCCTTCCTTATCTGCAATCGTAGCCCTATGTTTAAATGGGACCCCTTTTCTTATTAAAACAGCGGTACCCCGAGCCTTGGATGAGAACGAAGAGTGAAAAGATTGACCTATCCACCTAGCTCTTAGCTTGGAATGGGAGTCATTTTTAAAGTGTGTTTCCTGTAAGAATATTATATCAGTGTTCATAGATTTTAGACGAGACAACACTTTACTTCGTTTAACAGGATGGTTTAGACCTTTAACGTTCCAAGAAGAAAAAGTCAATGCTCCCACCCCTCTGTCAAGTGTCTTACTCTGAGCAGCAGCCATCCCAGTTATTGAGTTGGTTACCTCCCCCCACCGCGGAACGCACCCACAGACAGAACCCTATTAGACATCCCCTCCCACGATCCCTTATCACAACAAAATTAAAATGAAAAAACAGAACAGAAACGTACCTGAGAACACAGGTTTGCTTGAACACCAAATCAGAATTTTACCAAGAAACAGTAAACTTGACTGTAAAAAACAGCCCACCTGGTGTTAGCTGACTAGCAGGAGCTCAGTGGACAGTTTCTATTGATGTAATGGATGTCCGTCTGTACACACAGGCAGCTCAGTCTTTACTAATTCGAGCCGCGAAGCATATAAACATTGAATATAATACAAATCACGTCGAGAAAAATAAATATTATAAATATAAATTATAATTGTCCGATCAGCGTTTCCATAAGGTGATTATGATGTCGACACGTTCCCCTCACCAAAGTGCTGCTCTGCGAATGTGATCGCCTTTACCGGATCCGTGAAGTATATTTCTTCTCCATTGTGTGTGACCCGTAACTTCGCTGGGTACAGAAATCCGAAGCGGACCCATGGACGATCTCGAAGTAGGTCTTTAGCTCTGTTAAAACAGGCATGCTGTTTCAGTATGGCAGCTGGGAGATCAGGGAATATCAGGAGTTTCTCTCCGTTGTAAATGATGGGCTTGACCTGAGCCACTTTTCGGATTACGTCCTGCCAATCGTGAAAGTAGTGCATCTTAACAATGAAGGCCCGGGGATATGACGTGTTGTCGGAGCGTTTTCTCAAAGATCTGTGAGCGCAGTCGATCAAAGGTAAAGATTCCAAAGATAGCGCGTTCTTCAACAGGTGTGCAATAAAGTCCGTGGTCTTGCGCCCAGTCTCCTCGCCCTCTTTAATATTTAGAATGCGCAGGTTTTGCCTTCTACTGCGACTTTCCAGGTCCGTACATTTCTCAGTGAGCTGTGAGACACTGCTTGTTAGCTTTTCAACCTCCTTTTGTAGCTCGGAGACCGTATCCGAAGTAAAAGTTGCGCTACGTTCGAGCTCCGCCATAGTTTTAGCTTGGTCGTCCATCGTGCTTTTCATGGCCGAGATAGTGACATCAGTCTCTTTTTTGAGAGCAGTTAATTCTGCTCTAATGGAGGTCGAGAACTGGTCTAGTCTCTTGTCGATAGCCTCAACTATCTCCGACTTGAATAGCTGAAAGTTTGATTGGAGAGCAGCTATCCCCTCTAGCACTGCCTTGTTAGCCACAGTGCTAGCCTCGCCGCCACAGTCAATCTTGAATGCCTCTCGGGGTTTTGGTCGTTTGTTCTACATTTTTTTGGGGTTTATTTGGCATCTTAAGTGGGTATTCTGTACTTATTGACGTGAAAATAAAATATCACTTAACTTTGCTTCACATATCAATGGAAAATTACGGAGCTGCCTTCGCACGCGTCTTGCTCTCACATGGCGCCTCCCGGAGGTCAGAAATTTGTTCTTATTAAAGATATAGAAGTTATTCTGTCAAGAGCAGTGAGTGATTTTCTGTTTATATTTATTGTTTGGGTCATATTAACAGCGTAGACAACAGTAGGTACTGTATACTACGCTGCTGTCACTTCATACACAGATCTAATATAAACTTGCGATTTCTTTCCCAGCTGTTTACCTTCACAGACATAACCGACTGTTTTTGTAACGCATTTTTAACAACCTTGTGTGTATTTGACAGTTTAAGAGCAATAGGATGTGAAAGAGCTAATGAACTTACTTTAGTACTCATGTGCCGTGTGACAGCTGCTTCCTCTGCGCGTGCTTCGGATGTGTGCGCTCAGAAAACACTATATCAGAAGTTTAAACTGATATGGCTTTAAAATGCATGATTTCAGTGCGATATACATGATAATCAAAACCAGACAGATGTTTTTTTTGGGGAGTATTTGAGGTAAGAGCTGTAAAGGCTCCTATTCTGGAAAAGGAGCAGGGAGCAGCAGCTCATTTGCATTTAAAGATACAGGCACGAAAACAGAGTGTTTCTGCTTCCACTCAAAATAGGCATTGTTTGTGTTTGATTGGGCCAAATTGAATCAGAAAAGTAAATACTGTTAACCTCTTGGCTAAATGCTAGCTGGTCAAACTAGACACAGTCTTAACATAGTGGCTATGTTTATGCAACTAACAAAAGTGCATTAATAAAAGAGATTTAGTAAGTCTTTCTACAGGTTACATCAATACGCTGAGCAACAAGCGACTTTTTATAAATGAGTCTTTGAATCATGCATTCAGCTGATTTGTTCAGAATGATACAGAAACTAAACAAGTGACTCTTTATGAGTAATTCATTGAATTCACTCAACTGACTAGTTCAAAAACAGAAATGCCACTGCTTTTGTTCTGAAATGCTCAGTGGTTCTTTCTGCTTGGATTCCTTTGAAACTATTTTTGTTGGTAGAGCCAAAATGGACAAATTAACTGGTAATATTGCTTCTAAAATGTAAGTTACTTAATATGAAAAATAACGTAATAATAACAACATTCACAAACATGCTGTTTGCCTAAATATATTAGCATGGCTCTGATTATCTGTGACTGCTTCACTACTGCTCTTTTTCTGCAGTGTTCACTCATTACACTAAAGGCTGGAATACACTACAGCAACTTTTGCACAGATTTTAACGTGTCAACACCTGTTGCCAAGAGTTGCAGCCAGTCTGCAGATTTTTGGCAGTTGGGCTGACAGATTTTTGGGTTTACAGAAAATTGTATATTGTAGGGTGACCATACGTGCCATTTTCCCTGGCCAGGATTTCTATATTGCCTAAAATATCTAGGTTTTGGCTTTGTTTGCATGTGCAGACCGATCGGTGTATGACATCAAAATACCATACAGACGGTTCCTTATGCTTTCAAAATGCTCTCGAGGTACTTTGATGTCATACACCGATCGGTCTGCACATGCAATCAAAGCCAAAACCTAGATATTTTAGGCAATATAGAAATCCTGGCCAGGACGCGTCCTGGGAAAATGGCACGTATGGTCACCCTAGTATATTGTATAATGGGCACAGACTCAATTTTTTAGCCTCAAACTATGATTTCATCCAGTTGGAGGATATCAAACTTATACATATTTATACAACTGATTTTGTATTAAACTGTAAACTACATTTGTCATGTGTCTCTTAGCAATAAGGCGCATGTTTCTGTGTGAGTTTGTTGTGTTTGAAAGTCATTAAGTGTATGATGCCCAGTTTTCCTCTGTAACCATATACAAAGTTGGCAAGTGTATGTGCCTAGTATGCCTAGTATTTTAAAATCTGTTCAGATGTTAAAAGTAGTGTAGTTTTCCGACCTGGATAGCTTCAAAACACAAAACGAAAGTCTAAAAATAGCATTCCAAATTTTGTATAAATGAACATGAGGAAGCTGCTTTTAAAGAGCTTCCTCTGACAGCCTTGAGATGCAACTGAAACTTGTGTGCAACAGCAGGCAGTAATTTAGGTCTGAGTACATCATCCATGCACTGACTTTGTGGTCATGGTACAGTTTATTCTTTTTGTATCATATCTACATTTTCACACGTGACCTAAATGACAGCTGCCCTGCATCACAGGTGCTTACAACCTCCCACACTGTGTGGTTAAAATAACTAGACCGGTTCTTCAGTGCATGAAGATGCACTGAAGAATAACATTTTATAGAAGATGCCTCTATAAAAGAGGCGCAGATAGTTACAAGCAAATGAGGCATGCAGGACATTTGTTTTAACCATTTGAACTCCCTTGCACTTTTAGATTGTCACAGCTGCAGGCCATGTTACTTCACTATTGTAGCTTAGACAATGGGTAACACCTCTTTTATATTGGTCCAATGAATTAAGCTCTAAAAAAAAGATAATTTTTGATTGGCTAATCTCTGGATGAACAGATAAACTTTATAGGGTGTTTGTCATGGAGTAACTGCATGAGAACACATAGTGCTCTTGATTTTAATGACTTAAATTATAGGTATTTAAAAGTATTTTAAGCTTTAGATTGTTTTTTTTCAGTCTACAAAATAAGTACTATCTTGGTATTATATCATATTGCTCGATCCTGTTTCTGACTTGACTAAAATTACGCCGCTACCTCAAACCAACATCACTTCTTCATTTGCACCATCATGAGGTCAAGGTCAAGGTCAGTTTATTTATATAGCACATTTAAAAACAGCTAGTGTATGCCAAAGTGCTGTACATATACAAATAAAGTAAATATAGAGATTAAGAGAATAAAAAGAAATGACTCAAAAACACATAATCAATACAAAAACACATTAACATACTCAGACATACATTTCATCCAAAAGCCAAGGAATACAGATAAGTCTTCAGGCGAGATTTAAAAACAGGAAGGGATCTAATGTCCAGAGATATGCTGTTCCAGACCCATATAAAGTGCATTGCAATAATCAAGTCTGGAAGTGATGAAGGCGTGAGTAACTATCTCCAAATCCTTAAACGAGAGCATAGATTTTAATTTGGCTATTTGCCTTAGTTGAAAAAAGCTGCTCTTCACAACAGCACTTATCTGTTTTTCAAAATTCAGATCAGTCTCAAAAATCACACCTAAGTTTTTAGCAAAAGGATGAATGTTTGATGACATAGAATCTAGATTAATAGTGATATCAGAGACAGCACCTGGGGGTCCAAAGACAACAATCTCAGTTTTGCTCTCGTTTAGTTGGAGAAAGTTTCTGCCAGTCCAGCCTTTAATATCTTCCAAGCAACTAAAAAGGTCAGAATAAGAGTGATCAGAGCTGAGAGGAATGTAGATCTGAGTATCGTCAGCATAACAATGATATGAAATATTATATTTCCTCATGATCGAACTCAAGGGGAGCATATACAAACAAAATAAGATAGGCCCCAAGAGGGACCCCTGAGGTACCCCATAGGTGAGCGGTGCAGAAGGAGAGGACGAGTATCCAATCATCACCTTAACTGATCTATCAGAGAGTTATGATGAGAACCAATCCAGTGCCATGTCCCTAATGCCAACTTCATCCCTTAGACGATTAAGAAGGGTGAATGAGTTAGAACATCAGGTCTCAGCAAAATACAAAAGAGGATGTCGTTTCTGAAATATGCAATGGTGAGAATATGGGAATTTCATTTTACATAATATAAGATAAAAAATAATGTATCTATGTAAAGAATATGTTGGTTCAATTTGGTAAATAGCTTGAATCAGCTTTTGTTTTATGACATAATCAAATACAATACCTGTTTTGGGCAGTTTTATAAAGCATATACAGTAATACATGTGAAATTTGTAGTCTTGCATTGCTTCACACTGCAGAAAGCTTATATTGTGGCTTGATTCTGATTGGTCAGTCGTGGCATTGTATTGTCAAATATATTTAATATATACCAGAGGTGGACAGTAACGAAGTACGTTTACTTGATTACTGTACTTATGTACACTTTTTCAGTATCTGTACTTTACCTGAGTATATTTTTTTCTGGAAACTTATGACTTTAACGTCTCTACATTTGAAAGACAATTATCATACTTTTCACTCCACTACATTTCTATCAAGGTCCTCGAAGTAGAAAGTCGTTACTATGTAGCAGCTTTGAAAGTCAGTGGGTGATTTTTTTTCTTCTCTAAAACGTGACTTTTTTTTCTTTTTTTTAGACAGCCTATCAGTAGTCATTCTTGTAGGGTTATGTGAAGTGATTTTCCAGCATTTTTTTTAACACTGACCAGTTGCAAATGTGATATTTATTTACAACAATTTAATAAGAAGAAATTAATATTGTGGTATATATTAGACAGGATATTGTCTGATTTTGCAAAATTGTTTAAACAAAAATATTACCTGCAGACGAACTGTTGCGCAAAACACAACACACAACAAAACACAATAGGCATTTGACAAGAAGCAGCCTGACATGGGAAGCAACGAATACTTTGTTACTGTATAGTAGATTTTTCTGGTATCAGTACTTTACTTCACTATTTGGCCAGCAATTAAAAAGGTCAGAATAAGAGTGATCAGAGCTGAGAGGAATGTAGATCTGAGTATCGTCAGCATAACAATGATATGAATTGGATTGGCCGGCAGCCATATCACCCTGTAGCCCAAGCCTGGTTGCCCACTGAAGCTAAGCAGGGCTGAGCCTGGTCAGTACCTGGATGGGAGACCTCCTGGGAAAACTAGGTTGCTGCTGGAAGAGGTGTT
>NW_015546055.1:811584-813473 GCF_001515605.1 Sinocyclocheilus anshuiensis | reverse complement strand
TGCCGTCGCATCATCCAGGTGGATGCTGCACACTGGTGGTGGATGAGGAGATACCCCCTGACAATGTAAAGCGCTTTGAGTGCCTAGAAAAGCGCTATATAAATGTATTGAATTATTGATTATTATTTTTCTGAAAACTTTTTACTTTCACTCCTTACATTTTTACAGAAATATCTGTAATTTCTACTTTTTACATTTTCAAACCAGGCTCGTTACTTTAGTTTTAATCTGTATTTTCGCCATTCGATAATAAATCTCTAATAAATCATGAATCGGTTAGTCTTGACTGGCATCGCTCCGATTCGGCTCTCGCGCACTCCACACCTCCGCCAAAAGGTTTTGATCAGAGTAACCAGTGCGAGAGACTCGAGAATGGAGGAGCAGAGAGAGGCAAAACTACTGACCTGTTCAGGACTTAAAGTGCAGGTCAGTTTCATTTGTAAATAGGCTACTGTAGTTTTGTCTTTGTTCACGTAGTTAAAGGCACAATATGTAAGAATTTTTTATTAAAATATCCAAAAACCACTAGAACAGTGTTATATATTTTTGCTGACTTGTGTACGTACGTACATTATCCCAAATGTTTCAAAGAATGTTTAAATCCAGAGAAATAAGACATTTTAACTAGTGACACGGATCGTGTCCATAGTGTCATTGTGTCGCCTGCCAATGACGTCATAACCCCTCGATTTCCGGTTTTGTTTTGTAGAAAACATGGAAACACCAAAGACGCTTTAATATGTTGTGCGTTTTAATAGACCGGTGCCGACCGCACAGAGTAGCATTATAACAGAACTTTCAAATGTATCTAGTATGATAAAACAGCGCTGCTTTTTTCCCCCCCACCGATGACCGGAAGGAGCGGAAGCGGTTGACTGTGGCATAATAAAAGCTCCACTGCTTTCGAGCCGTGTGTCACGCTCATTCAGCGGCCTCGTTTCGCTTCGACACAGTTTCTGGGCTCATGACAGGCAGGGTTAAGTGTACAGAGGTGGGTTCTTGGGCTGTGACAGACAGGGCTGAAAGTTCCGTGTTGGTCTCCTTGAGAGTGGCTGGACAGACAGACCGTTCAAGATTGGGTGCATTAACAAAGACTGGTTGGGTTGACAGTAAATAAACAGGATCACTGACTGAAACTGGATGGGCAGACAGTTCAAAAACAGACTCATGGGTTGATATGGGATAGACTGACAGTTCAAAAGTGGGTGTGTTAACTGAAACTGGACTGGTAGATATTTCAGTGACTGAAACTGGACAAACAGATGGTGTATCAGACATATTATTTGAAATTAGTGGACAGACAGGTAATTCAGAAACAAATTCATTAGCAGCCCTTACAGCCTCCATGGCTGATTCAGAACAACCTCTGGAAACATCATAGTAGGCGCCGCTGTTTCAAGAGTCTCAGTGGTGGTGTATGCAACCCAAACACTCCATACAGACAGGGGAATTGGATCAGGAACAGGAGGGCTAGAGTGAATGGATTTGAGGATACCAGCTGCGACTGCTGACACCAGCGGTGAATCCTCCACGCTGGATGCCAGTCCAGCTGTGACGTGACGTGACTCTGGACGATCAGCTGTGACGTGATGTGACTCTGGACGATCAGCTGTGATGTGACATGACTCTGGAATATCAGCTGAGACATGATGTGACTCTGGATGATCAGCTGTGATGTGATTTGACTCAGAATGATCAGCAATGACTTGACTTGACTCATGACGATCAACTGTGACTCGACTTGCCTCATGATGATCAGCAATGACTTGACTTGACTCATGACGATCAACTGTGACTCGACTTGCCTCATGATGATCAGTGATGACTTGACTTGACTCAGAATGATCAGCTGTGACTTGACTTGGCTCACGAAGATCAGTTGTGACTTC
>NW_015546055.1:807534-809863 GCF_001515605.1 Sinocyclocheilus anshuiensis | reverse complement strand
TTGACTTGCCTCATGATGATCAGTGATGACTTGACTTGACTCAGAATGATCAGCTGTGACTTGACTTGGCTCACGAAGATCAGCTGTGACTTGACTTGGTTCACGAATGGCAGTAATGACGTGACCGGTTGTTGTGGCCGCCATTTTGTGAGTGCGCTCTGGTGCAGCCACCATTTCAGTCATAGATGTGGTGTCGCGTTCTTCCTCCACGACACCCACAGTGAATAGAGAGCCAACAGTCAACAAAGCATAATCCATAAACTGACAGAGTGATGAACGCGGACCCTCGTGTCTAAGCTTAGACGGTTTTAATCAGCGGTTGATTAATGCCATCGCAAAAAAACTCTATCAAGGGCAAGACAGAAGAGTAATCCAAAACGGGCGTGGTCGATCAGCGGCTAACAATATCCAGAGGGCTTGACAAGAGGGGTAATCCGACAACATGAGCAATAGTCCAGGCAAGGTGCAAACATAGTCCGAATGGCAAGATGAAAGGATAATACAAAATACACAAGAATCTGAACACGTGAAAGCAGGCAGGGCAAGACTATGACTTGGAACTAAGAACTAGAAATGGCTTCGTAGAGTAGCTATCGCTATGAGTGATAAACACTATACAATACTTGGCGTTGAATGGTGGTGTGAGACTGATTTATATAGTGTGTGTTATTGGTAGCAGCTGTGTGTGATTGGTTTCAGGTGAGCTTGTGATTAGTGCAATGGAGCATGGGAAATGTAGTCCAGGGTGATGTGTAACAGTCTGTGTGGTGTGAGAGTCAATATAATGGGAGGGCGACCTCTGGTGGCAAGCAGACGGAAGTTCATGGACAGGATTCGTGACAGCTATAAATGATTCTCCACCTGCGGCATCCTCACATGCGATATAGCCTACTAGCCGGGACAACTTCTTTATGTTTACAGACGTGACGTAATGACGCAGCAGCATGCTCGAATTTCCCGTGAAAACCTACCCGTACCACTCAAATTAGAAAACATTATTATAAGCTAACCGCTGTGAATCGGGCTAAAGCAAGGCGATAGTTTTGAACACTAGCTGGTTATGTACTTGCTCAAATATTGCTTTAAGTAAAAAGATGTCTTTACAACTTTCACTTGTAATGGAGTAATATTTGACCAGCAGTATCTGTACTTTCACTCAAGTAATGGAGTCGTGTACTTTGTCCACCTCTGTTATATATAAAATAACCGCTGAAGTGTATAACTGAGAGTTCGGCTTGGCAAGCAGATTCATATTGTGCTAGTTTCATGTATTTTGTATCCTCTCATTTTTTTTCTTTTAACATGAAATATTGATTTGAACTGAAATTACTTGGTCTATTTAACTAAACACCCATGCAATAAGTGAAATAATGTACAGCTAGTCATTATCTCAAAACAAACCACAACAAAATAGCTATACAAATATGCATCACTATATTCTCCACTGACTTCTCTTTCTGTTCTCAATAGATATTATCAAAGTGTAACGTTGTGACCACATGTGTGTGGATGCTGCTTTCTTCCTTTCCTGGTAATGATTATGCACTTCTGTTCAAATTTTAAGCACAGTGTAAGAATTACAGAACCTCAGACACTTTGATCTTCTGAGACAGACAATACACACACAGTGCATTAACATACAGACATCTGTCTCCACATCTCACTGAAAGAAAATGCGGGAAAATGTCTCTCACATATGCATTGGTTCCTCCTCATCCCCTTCCTTCCCCTCACCCATCCTTCTCTTCACCCAGCTCACTCAGAATGGTCAAGAATATAATGTTCTATATGAATGCAAATAAGATTTACAGTCATGTTTGGTTTCATTTGAATAGTTTCAGGGCGAGCGGTACAATGGTCTTAATCTTACAAAAGTAGACTAAAAGATAATCCAGATCCTAAGACTAAAAGATACTAGAGACCTTCATCCGCCACTGGATACCTTCCTTGGGCCATGTGCGCGGACCTTACAACAGATTATAATCATTGGAAAATCACTGAATCAAATCTTCATACTATGATGCATCAATAATTGGCTGTCCTGTCTTTTTCAGTTGTTATAGCTGGACATGCATTATTTAACAGCACCTCAGTTCAGACTGTTCATCGAGGAATGTCAGTCAATATCAGCTGTAACTACAAACCAGCAACTGACAGTGATGACATAGTGGAACTGAAAACTAATGGTACATTGTGCTGCTCAGCAATGAACAGTAACAAATTATGGATATATCGGCCATGTAGAAATCACTTTAGATTTATTTGGATTCCAGAAACTGTGCAAATGGCATTTGAGATATCAAATCTGCAGATAAATGATACTGGAACT
>NW_015546055.1:793057-801850 GCF_001515605.1 Sinocyclocheilus anshuiensis | reverse complement strand
ATATAATGTTCTATATGAATGCAAATAAGATTTACAGTCATGTTTGGTTTCATTTGAATAGTGTCAGGGTGAGTGGTACAATGGTCTTAATCTTACTAAAAGATAATACAGATCCTAAGAGTTAAGAGATACTTTGATTACCGTAGAGGGTCATTCCATGCAAATTACCTTCTGTTCCCATTGAGGTGTAAAACCACCCAGGTCTGAGACCTGGGTTAATGTAAATTACATGTCTCCATTTGGAGTATGTCTTATCTTGGTTTTGTATTTAAAGGATTGTAGCAAAAGGGTCGGCGCGATTCTGTAGTCAGAGAGCCCGTAGTATGGAGTGTCTCCACACACTCTGTACTATGTATTTTCTAAAAGGTCAGGTATGCATTTTACTCTTAGATTTGTCTATGAGAATTTGATGTATCGTATTGATTTGATATCGTTGAATTGGCTATGGAGATAATTGGAATAATACACATTTACCTGACTGTTAATAAATTGTTACATTTGATCTATTCTGACTTACTCTGAAATTATTTTCTCAAGTAGATTAAGTGAAGGTTTATGTTTCCACAAAGCTGTGTCCAGGGTTGAGTACACACTAAATCTCAGGTTTAGATGGAGCATGGGGCCCATCAGGTGAGATTCTAGATTTCTGACTAACCGCTTGACCTTATAGTTTAAGTTGTACTCAGTTACGGTAACCATGTATATGATTTCAGAGTTAATTAAGTTGTACGAAGCTATATTAGCTGTCGGGGTCTAGACAAAGAGGGTCTAGAAGAACCGCTGATTAATACTTTGAGTGTTAATTAAGTTGTACGTAGCTATATTAGCTGTCGGGGTCTAGACAAAGGTGGTCTAGAAGAACCGCTGATTAATGTTTGAGTATTACATGGGTAACTGTAGGGGGCTAAACAGACCTACTATTTAAAGTATATTAAATAGTATTAGCCACAAAACCTCTGGCTAAGGGTCAGACTGGCGAGTTTGTGATCGTGGAGCCCACGCGTAGCGGCCGCCGTGAGGCATCCTAAATGACATAGATTCCTAATCAACGAGTAAAATATAAGTAAAGAGTTAACTAGAATAATCAAATGTCAGAATAATTAGAGACCGACAAACAACCAATTTGCCTTTCAACCTACATTCGAGGTCATACTAAAATGGAGTCAGATTAGATAATAAAATGGAGTCAGATTGAGTTAAATCTAAATTGAATAACTCTGCGCGCTGAAAAGACCGAACACGCAAGAGACCTTCATCCGCCACTGGATACCTTCCTTGGGCCATGTGCGCGGACCTTACAACAGATTATAATCATTGGAAAATCACTGAATCAAATCTTCATACTATGATGCATCAATAATTGGCTGTCCTGTCTTTTTCAGTTGTTATAGCTGGACATGCATTATTTAACAGCACCTCAGTTCAGACTGTTCATCGAGGAATGTCAGTCAATATCAGCTGTAAATAAACCATCAAATGACAGTGAAAGTTTCATAGTGGAACTGCAAACTAATAGTAAATTGTGCTCAGTAATGAAAGTGAAAAATTAATGAATAAAACACCTATGCAAAAAATCACTGTAGATTCATTTGGATTCTAGAAACATTAGGCATTTGAGGTATCAAATCTGCAGATAAATGATACTGGAACATACAAATGTGTTGGTATGACAAGATTCATACCACCTCCTTCTGTGATTTTGAGAGAAGAAAGAACGTTTGTCCAAGTGATTGGTAAGTTTATTATGACTAAAAACAGAAATCACAATGACAAGTGATTTTAGCATACATTGTAAACAGTGTATCATGCGTAGTGTGCTCTTGATAAATGAGCATTTTATTATAACTGTCTTATATTTCTTTTAGTACAGCCCACTGTGTCTCTGTCACATTAAAAAGAGTATTGGGTGGATTTCCCATGATGCTTTGCCGCTCTGAGGGGTTTTACCCTTCCGCTCTAGACCAGATGTGGATTAGAAATGGAGAATTTCAGAACTCCTCTCTCACATACAGCATTAACAAAACCAACCCAGATAGATCATTCTCCCTCCATTCATACCTGAATATATCTGACTGTGTGAACTACTCGTGTTGGGTAAACCACTCATCCCTGAGCCAACCAACAATACTCCACATGACTCCTACTGAAAGTTACAGGAACAGAGGTATTACATATAATTTTATTTAAAGCACATAATAACAATAAATACCATAGTGTATCTCATGAATAGTTCTGTTACAAAATTAGATTGCAGTAATTTATAGATGAAAATGGATGGATAATTCTGGTGACCTCAGCGCTGATGATTCTCACCATACTGATTATCATGGTTGTGTGTGAGCGTTCCAGTGAGTTTAACATTTGATCTCCAACACATAGTGTCTGTTTTTATCAGTTTAAATCTTAGTGACCAGAGTTATTACTCTCTTTATATGGAATCTTTAGCACAACAGAATAGATATTAGTGAAATCTAACTAACAAACAAACACAAATATTATACAAATACTATAATAATCAGAATTACACTGATTTTTCTCATGTTCATCCAGGAAGAGCACATCACAGGTCTCCTGTAAGAATGAATGTCACACCTGAATCTGATCTCCATTCTCACCTGGAGTATGAAATGTATTCAATGTTGGGTGACCATCGTCTAGTCCCATGCAGCCCTGTCAGAGTTCGCTCATCTCCACAATAAACTCCAAATGAAGACATTTTACATTGATAGATTTCCTGACCCATTTCTATCTTATTCACTAACCTGATACCAACTTGTGTATATAATATAGATATATAATTTATACATGATTATTTAATCATGTATAACTTTGGCTGTATATATGATGACATTGACAAAATATATGACACATATCATTAGGCCTGTGTTCTTTACCAGCTTCAGCACTTAAAATCCAATTAAATGGCTTGCTGAGTGTATTTTCTTTCCTGTGCTGGCTTATTAAAAAATGACTTTATGTCACATGTACATTCTTTGCATGTTTACCCTTGACCTATCAACTTTGCATGTAGACACTGTGTGTTTAAAATAGCCACATAACGGTTTTCTGAATACTTTGGGAATAAAATATACATGAAATGACTTGACCACGATTAGCTGTAATAAGCCTGTAACATGAAATATATGAATTGACAATTATGAAGGAGTACAAATGTAGTACAGGTAAATATATGTTTTTTGCATAGTTCTGAGATTAAATTTAAACCAGTTTGCTTGAAGATCTTCAGTCAAAGGGCATTCAACTTGAGGAACCTCGGTTACATTGAATGGCTGGTATACTGTCCCATTTAGAGTCTTAAGCATTCTTTTAAAATTGATAAAATTTCATGGCCAAATTATAAATATATGTATCAATCTAACACTTTATGTGAAAAGTTAGTAAATCAAATGTGTTAGATCCATTCTTCTCTCTCTCTCTCTCTCTGTCAGGATGTGCCAGATTTTGGTCTGATATTCAAAGCAGTCAACCTTGGTATTTTAACTCATCTAGTTTTACAAGAGATACAAATAAAGAAAGATTAGCAAGCATGAGTGATAAAATAACTGAATAAAGTTTACTGAATAACCTTTGTTGCATCCTCTTTATGATCAGTCTGCCTTTGTCTGACCAGCAGTTCCACAACTGTTATTTTACAAAGCAAATACAATGAAAAATTGCTGCTTCCTAACATAGTCTTGTGATGTGAAAATCCTCAAGATTACAATACACAACACAAAATTATAACAATAGTTAATAATTCATATGAAAAGTAATAAGTACATGAATGTTAATTATATTAAGAAATTAGTATATAAAGAAAAATAAAGTATATAAAAGAGATAAAGACTAATGTGAATTGAGACGTTTGTAATTGTCATCCAGATGTCGTGCCAAAGTGTTTAAATCCTGAAAAAATTCACTGTTGTCAACACATATATTACATGAATGTAAGTAATATAAATAAACAAACAAATAAAGTTACTAAACATATGTTACCTACATCATTTGTCCTTTTGAACAATACTGTTGATAAATTGAGGTGCATCTGTGTTGGATAAAAAGCAACTACCTCAACATTTAAATATAGTTTTGAGCACATAAATCAGGTAAGTTGAATCATGTCTGGATGTTACAGGGACAGATGAGCACACCTGTATTTATCTGGTGGAGAGTGACTGCCACCACAAAAGTAATAAAGCTACAACAAAAATTAGCACGTAATAAAGTGAACATGATTTGTGAAACGTTTTAACCTGTGTTTTACAGGTATTCATGCTCATGGAGAGCAGGCACACAAATTTTTGGAGCAGACACAGTGGCAGCTAGATTGTCTCCCACTCTTGCTTCAAGGTTGTGGGGTTCAAGGGGCTGTCCTCATGGTCTTCCTCATCCTCTGGCTCAACGATGTCCCCATTGAGAAGAGCGAGATTGTGAATCACAGCGCAGCACGCAACCTCAGGCACAAAGGCAGGGCTCACCTCTAAGGCCTTGAAGAAAACAGAAGGTCAGCGTGTTTTCAGCATGCCAAAGGCTCATTCTACTATGCTTCGTGCACAGGAGTGCTTGTTGTTGAAACGAGCCTGCATAGGGTTCTGTACAGGCTCTCTGTATGGGCTGATGAAGCAGATGGGTGCACTCAGGCAAGGACAGCCTCGATGTCCCTTTCCCATCCATGATCAGATTCCAATCTGACTGCAGCAATGAGGGACGGCAAAGACAGGTGAAGGTGGGCACGGTGGTCCGCTGCTTCATCAAAATAAAGCCACAGAATTGGCACAGCTGTGTCGAGATGACAGTGGGGTGTGGGGTTCAACACCTGTAAATACATGATTGTTAGAACAATAAGTTTGAATAAAGCTTTGTTTCATGTGTTGTTGACTTGCATATGAAAGTGAAAAAGTAACGTGACGTGTAGACAAGTACAAGGACAGCCTCGATGTCCCTTTCCCATCCATGATCAGATTCCAATCTGACTGCAGCAATGAGGGACGGCAAAGACAGGTGAAGGTGGGCACGGTGGTCCGCTGCTTCATCAAAATAAAGCCACAGAATTGGCACAGCTGTGTCGAGATGACAGTGGGGTGTGGGGTTCAACACCTGTAAATACATGATTGTTAGAACAATAAGTTTGAATAAAGCTTTGTTTCATGTGTTGTTGACTTGCATATGAAAGTGAAAAAGTAACGTGACGTGTAGACAAGTATGGTGTCCCATACTTGGAATTTGTGCTCTGCATTTAACCCATACAAGTGCATACACACAGCAGTGAGTAGTGAAGACACACACACACACACACAGATTGTGAACACACATCCAGAGTAGTGGGCAGCCATTTTTGCTGTGGCACCCAGGGATTTACAAAGCTCATCGGTCTGAAAAAGCAAGGTGTGCTCTGATTGGCCAGCTATCCAGTGCATTGTGATTGGTCGAATTCCTCAAGCGTGTGAAATGTTACGTCCCTTACCATATTGCTATGCCTGCGGCAACCACATGTGACGCCCCCGGGCTGGACTCCACTTCGTCCACGGTGAAAGCCGATCCGGCGATCGACAGCTCGAAGTTGATGTATTTCCTCAGCGACCAGCACAGATCAGCTCTAGTCATGACGAAGCGGATATCGTCCTCTTTTGGAAGACCAAACAAAGTAGTTTCGCGATGCCTGCAGCAACCACATGTGACGACCCCAGGCTGGACTCCGCTTCGTCTACGGTGAAAGCCGATCCGGCGATCGACAGCTCGAAGTTGATGTATTTCCTCAGCGACCAGCACGGATCAGCTCCAGGCATGACGAAGCGATATCGTCCTCTTTTGGAAGGCCAAACAAAGTAGTTTCGCTTTCACAACGAAGCACACAGCGCCTTCACGACATGGCGGCGGCAACAATACTACAGCGAGAATAAAAGTTACGCCTTCTTTCTTTGCGTGAACATTTGGGCGGCGTTATGCAAATCTTCCCAGATATTGACGTAGGTACCGTATGTGGGGGCGTGTTAGAATGAGCCGTTTTAGGTAGGTGTGGCTGACTCTTAACTTTTATAAAGAATATCTCTTTGGATTTGAGACTTTAGTCTTTGCAACTTTACAGATCTTCTTTATGCACCAAGAGCTTGTAACACTCCAAAGCAAAAGGAACATTTGAAATCGCATCATGTGACCCCTTTAATGGAAATGTCAGGACTCGGGTTTGATCTCCCTCTAGTTTCCTTTTTTTTCTCTTTGTTTTTATTGTTGTAGTTTTTGCCAGTGTGTTCTATTCCTTTGCCGCTCACTAGTTTTTTTATTTTCTTGTTCAAGTCTTGTTATTTAGTTTGTTTTGTTTTTCTCATGAGTTTCTTTCTGAAGTCCTCTTTTTCTTCAGATCTCACTCATGGACTGTGTGATGCTGATCTAATGAACTGTTACTGACTCTGGAGTTTGGATTTCCCCGGGGTTTCTGTTCGCCTTTTTGGATTGCCTCATTGTTATGATCATCTGCCTGTTCTGGACTGTGAGTTTTAGATTGCCTGGATTGATTTGTCTGCACTTTGCCTGACCTTCTGTCACCCTTTTAGTTGTCAAGGACCCCTTGTTTCTGTGTTTTCCTGTCTTCTGTTTTGTTTTAGTTCCTGCGTGCCCTTATTTGGTTATGTTCCTGGTCTCGTTGAGCCTTATTAGTTTATCTCAGTCACCTGTGTTTAGTTAATAAGCGCTGAAATCCGCCTCCCTTCCTCCGTATCCAGCTCCCAGACCCAGTCCTATTCTAAGCCAAGTAAAAGCGCCAGCCGCTTCGCTCTCAAGCCCACCGGCCGCTTCACTTTCAAGCCCGGTGATAACCACAGCTCAAAAGAGGAGGATGAGACGGTTCATTGCGGCTCCAGCCCCTGACCAGAGTCCAGTGCAGGCTCCAGCCCCTGACCAGAGTCCAGTGCAGGCTCCAGCCCACGAGCTCGGTCTAGTGCCCACTCTCGCCTCAGAGCTCTGTCAGAATCCCGCTCAAATCCATGGATCCGCTCCAGAGTTTGTTCCTAGTCCAGAGTCCGCTCCAGAATGCTCCACAGAGCTCAACTGGGAGCCCACTCACGTCACAGAGCTCAACCAAGAGTCAAGCCCTCCTAAGTCTCCTGAATCTCCGCTGGTTCCGTCCAGCTCTCCTGAGTCTCCTGAATCTCCTCTGGTTCCGTCCAGCTCTCCTGAGTCTCCGCTGGTTCTGTCCAGCTCTCCTGAGTCTCCTGAATCTCCGCTGGTTCCGTCCAGCTCTCCTGAGTCTCCGCTGGTTCTGTCCAGCTCTCCTAGTACCACTGAATCTCCGCTGGTTCCGTCCAGCTCTCCTGAGTCTCCTGAATCTCCGCTGGTTCCGTCGAGCTCTCCTGACTCTCCTGAATCTCTGCTGGTCCCAGCCAGCTCTCCTGCATATCCCGAGTCCCAGAAAGGTCCGCCCAAACCTCCTTCGTCAGCCAGCTCTGCTCCTCCAGAGCTCACTCCAGAACCCATCTTGGCCTGGAGACGCCTAGTTTCCCCCAATAAATTTTTGTGGGGGGGGGCATATGCCTGTGGCCAATGTTCCCTCTGAGCACCACGGCCGCGCAATAGAAATAATGTGCCACGCACACGCATAAATGAGGTGGTGAAAGCCATTTGCGAAAGCGAATGAATTGCAATGCTCGGGTAAACCGCTAGAGTTGATATCGCTATAGAGTTAGAACTGGTGAATGCGGTTTACAGGTTTCATTGAAAGAGAATGAAGTGCGTCAAATGAGTCGCTGTAGAAACCGAATATTTTAATGGTTGCGGACGAAATAGCTCAAATCGAGAGCAAACGCAATGACATGTGAGATGGACACAGTATGGTAACAAAGCTCAGAGACATTTACAGTCACACACAGGTGTATTGTGCAAACTGTACTTCATAGGGATGTTTAGATAGCTATAGAAGAGTTCACGTGTTTTTTTTTTGTTTGTTTTTTTTATATTTAACTTACAGATCTCAGTTCAAATGCTTCAGTTAATTTTCTATTCTATCAGTTTAAATGCTTCAGTTTGTTATGATATTATATTATGTTAGGCCTATATTATAAACCTAATAAATAATTGACCTTGTTTTTTTAATGTAGTCTCTTATGCTCATCAAGGATGTATTTATTTGATCGAAAATACAGAAAAAAGACCAGTAATATTGCGAAACGTTATTGCAATTTCCAATATTGGTTTCCTATTTTAATATACTTTAAAATATAATTTATTCCTGTGAAGCAAAGCTGAATTTTCAGCATCATTACTCCAGTCTTCCGTCAGTGTCATATGATCCTTCAGAAATCATTCTAATATGCTGATTTATTATCAGTGTTGAAACTGTTGTGCTGCTTAATATTTTTTTTTTGGAACCTGTGATACTTTTTTCTTTGATTTATTTTATTAATAAAAAGTTAAAAAGAACAGCATTTATTCAAAATATAAATATTTTCTAAAAATATAAGTCTTTACTATTACTTTTTATGAATTTAACACATCGTTGTAAAATAAAAGTATTAATTTATTTCAAAAAATGAGAAAAGATACTGACCCCAAACTTTTGAAAGGTAGTGTATTGTTAAAAAAAGGATTTCTATTTTAAAGAAACGCTGTTCTTTTTTTTTTTTAAACTCTTTATTCAAAGAATCCTGAAAAAAGAATCACAGGTAATATATATATATACACTGAACAAAATTATAAATGCAACACTTTTGTTTTTGCCCCCATTTCTCTTCATGGATGAATCCCGGTTTTCACTGTACAGGGCAGATGGCAGACAGCGTGTATGGCGTCGTGTGGGTGAGC
>NW_015546055.1:791021-792920 GCF_001515605.1 Sinocyclocheilus anshuiensis | reverse complement strand
TTCTGTGACGCAGTGCTGAATTTTCATCATTACTCCAGTCTTCAGTGTCACATGATCCTTCAGAAATCATACTAATACGCTGATTTATTATCAGTGTTGAAACTGTTGTGCTGCTTAATATTTTTTTTTTGGAACCTGTGATACTTTTTTCTTTGATTTATTTTATTAATAAAAAGTTAAAAAGAACAGCATTTATTCAAAATATAAATATTTTCTAAAAATATAAGTCTTTACTATCACTTTTCATCCATTTAACACATTCTTGCTGAATAAAAGTATTAATTTCTTTAAAAAAAAAAAGAGAAAAATTACTGACCACAAACTTTTTAATAGTAGTGTATATTGTAACACAAAATTTCTATTTTGAATAAACACTATTCTTTTTAACTTTTTATTTATCAAAGAATCCTGAAAAAATATCACAGGCCCCCCAAAAAAAATATTAAGCAGCACAACTGTTTCCAACATTGATTATAAATCAGCATATTAGAATGATTTCTGAAGGATCATGTGACACTGAAGACTGGAGTAATGATGCTGAAAATTCAGCTTTGATCACAGGAATAAATTATATTTTAAAGTATATTAAAATGGAAAACTTTTATTTTAAAATGCAATATTTCAAAATATTATTTTGTGAAATAATATTCAGTATTTTAATCAAATAGATACAGCCTTGATGAGCATAAGAAACTTCTTTAATAAACATTATTGATCCCAAACTTTTGAATGGCAGTGTATTATACTGTTAAAAAAAAAAAAAAGTTTTCTCAGGTAACCTAAAATACATAATTTAGTCACGGGTCAAATTAAATGCAAATAGTACATTAAAGTTAAAAGTTACACACTTTTTTTGTGCGCGCTGTACAGGTCTGGTATAAAGAATGTTTTTGCTCAGGTGGCCGAAATGTCCGCCCAATAGAGAAAAGTTTTGCTCAGCAAGAAAAAAATGTTATGTTACCCTTTTAGTTGTCAAGGACCCCTGGGTTTTCCTGTCTTCTGTTTTGTTTTAGTTCCTGTGTGCCCTTATTTGGTTATGTTCCTGGTCTCGTTGAGCTTTATTAGTTTATCTATTTAGTTCATTATCCTGATCTTTGTATTTAAGTTGCTCCCTTTCTGTCACTCGTTGTCTGGTCACGTTATACTACGTTGTGTTTTCTCTTGTGAGTTTTGAGTCCATTATTAAACTGAGAGTTTTGGACTTTACCTGCTGTCTCCTTCGCCTTGCTTCGCAGCACAACCCGTGACCCCTTCTCGCCTGCCTGATTCTGTTTTCTTGTCTTCTGAATTGGATTTGGTTGCTGGTGGACTGCCCCGGACTTTGACCATGCTTGCCTGACTATTCTCCTGTCTCCACCTGGTCCAGAACTGGTCTGGAGCAATTTGGCTCGTACTGTTTATTATTGTGCTTCAATAAATTAGAGTTAAGTATGCTTTTGGGTCCCTCCTTCCAGAGATCGTTACAGGAACGTTATGAGATCGCGAGCTGAGATGAGTGACAGCTTTCTAGTGATGGTAAAGTGAGTGGATAAAAGTATTGAATAAAAGTTTTGTTTTTCATCCTGCCAAGAGTACCGAAGGCCAGTTACACACAGTTTTTTTTTATTTTTCCATTGGGGAAAATTATATTTGCTATGGTCTCCCTTTTAGCTCCATAGATGTTTACACTGCTATGGTTTATTTCCGTATTCAAAACTCAAACGTGAAAAGGACCAGTAACACAATAGCCTAAAAATAGACTATGGCAATATTTCTCTTTCTGTTTTCTCCACAGATATCATCGAAGTGTGCCTTTGTTACCACATGTGTGTGGATGCTCCTGTCTTTTTTTTTCTGGTAATATTTGTATTTAATCTGGGAAATTTTATATATATATATATATATATTAGTGCCTATATA
>NW_015546055.1:782770-790338 GCF_001515605.1 Sinocyclocheilus anshuiensis | reverse complement strand
ATCAGCATATTAGAATGATTTCTGAAGGATCATGTGACACTGAAGACTGGAGTAATGATGCTGAAAATTCAGCTTTGATCACAGGAATAAATTATATTTTAAAGTATATTAAAATGGAAAACTTTTATTTTAAAATGCAATATTTCAAAATATTATTTTGTGAAATAATATTCAGTATTTTAATCAAATAGATACAGCCTTGATGAGCATAAGAAACTTCTTTAATAAACATTATTGATCCCAAACTTTTGAATGGCAGTGTATTATACTGTTAAAAAAAAAAAAAAGTTTTCTCAGGTAACCTAAAATACATAATTTAGTCACGGGTCAAATTAAATGCAAATAGTACATTAAAGTTAAAAGTTACACACTTTTTTTGTGCGCGCTGTACAGGTCTGGTATAAAGAATGTTTTTGCTCAGGTGGCCGAAATGTCCGCCCAATAGAGAAAAGTTTTGCTCAGCAAGAAAAAAATGTTATGTTACCCTTTTAGTTGTCAAGGACCCCTGGGTTTTCCTGTCTTCTGTTTTGTTTTAGTTCCTGTGTGCCCTTATTTGGTTATGTTCCTGGTCTCGTTGAGCTTTATTAGTTTATCTATTTAGTTCATTATCCTGATCTTTGTATTTAAGTTGCTCCCTTTCTGTCACTCGTTGTCTGGTCACGTTATACTACGTTGTGTTTTCTCTTGTGAGTTTTGAGTCCATTATTAAACTGAGAGTTTTGGACTTTACCTGCTGTCTCCTTCGCCTTGCTTCGCAGCACAACCCGTGACCCCTTCTCGCCTGCCTGATTCTGTTTTCTTGTCTTCTGAATTGGATTTGGTTGCTGGTGGACTGCCCCGGACTTTGACCATGCTTGCCTGACTATTCTCCTGTCTCCACCTGGTCCAGAACTGGTCTGGAGCAATTTGGCTCGTACTGTTTATTATTGTGCTTCAATAAATTAGAGTTAAGTATGCTTTTGGGTCCCTCCTTCCAGAGATCGTTACAGGAACGTTATGAGATCGCGAGCTGAGATGAGTGACAGCTTTCTAGTGATGGTAAAGTGAGTGGATAAAAGTATTGAATAAAGTTTTTGTTTTTCATCCTGCCAAGAGTACCGAAGGCCAGTTACACACAGTTTTTTTTTATTTTTCCATTGGGGAAAATTATATTTGCTATGGTCTCCCTTTTAGCTCCATAGATGTTTACACTGCTATGGTTTATTTCCGTATTCAAAACTCAAACGTGAAAAGGACCAGTAACACAATAGCCTAAAAATAGACTATGGCAATATTTCTCTTTCTGTTTTCTCCACAGATATCATCGAAGTGTGCCTTTGTTACCACATGTGTGTGGATGCTCCTGTCTTTTTTTTTCTGGTAATATTTGTATTTAATCTGGGAAATTTTATATATATATATATATATATTAGTGCCTATATACATTACGCTATATTATATATATATATAGAGAGAGAGAGAGAGAGAGAGAGAGAGAGAGAATTTTGTACGGATTAAAATTTAATTGTCTTATTTATTATTATTATTATCATTATTATTATAGCCCTGTCTTTTTCAGTTGTTATAGCTGGACATGCATTGTTTAACAGCACCT
The DNA here is from genome assembly GCF_001515605.1 of Sinocyclocheilus anshuiensis. Classification (NCBI taxonomy): domain Eukaryota; kingdom Metazoa; phylum Chordata; class Actinopteri; order Cypriniformes; family Cyprinidae; genus Sinocyclocheilus; species Sinocyclocheilus anshuiensis. Next base: position 788,744 of record NW_015546055.1, on the reverse strand, counting down.
CAGTTCAGACTGTTCATCGAGGAATTTCAGTCAATATCAGCTGTAAATAAACCATCAAATGACAGTGAAAGTTTCATAGTGGAACTGCAAACTAATAATAAATTGTGCTCGGTAATTATAAAGAACAATTATGGACAAAACACTCATGTAGAAATCACTGTAGATTCATTTGGATTCAAGAAACTTAAATGGCATTTGAGGTATCAAACCTGCAGATAAATGATGCACATACAAATGCACTGTGACAAGATCAAACCTGTGCTTTTGAGGGAAGAAAGAACATTTGTCCAAGTGACTGATAAGGTTTTTATTTTATTTTTTATTTTATGACTAGAAACCGAAATCATTATGACATTTGAGGGTAGCCTAGTAGAGTAACATGTATCTGCTTTTGATATTTACGAACACTTATATTTCTGATAGCACGCCCCGTGTCTGAGACTGTGTCACGTGAAAGAGTATTGGGTGGATTTCCCATGATGCTTTGCCGCTCTGAGGGGTTTTACCCTTCCGCTCTAGACCAGATGTGGATTAGAAATGGAGAATTTCAGAACTCCTCTCTCACATACAGCATTAACAAAACCAACCCAGATAGATCATTCTCCCTCCATTCATACCTGAATATGAGTTTTGGACTTTACCTGCTGTCTCCTTCGCCTTGCTTCGCAGCACAACCCGTGACCCCTTCTCGCCTGCCTGATTCTGTTTTCTTGTCTTCTGAATTGGATTTGGTTGCTGGTGGACTGCCCCGGACTTTGACCATGCTTGCCTGACTATTCTCCTGTCTCCACCTGGTCCAGAACTGGTCTGGAGCAATTTGGCTCGTACTGTTTATTATTGTGCTTCAATAAATTAGAGTTAAGTATGCTTTTGGGTCCCTCCTTCCAGAGATCGTTACAGGAACGTTATGAGATCGCGAGCTGAGATGAGTGACAGCTTTCTAGTGATGGTAAAGTGAGTGGATAAAAGTATTGAATAAAAGTTTTGTTTTTCATCCTGCCAAGAGTACCGAAGGCCAGTTACACACAGTTTTTTTTTATTTTTCCATTGGGGAAAATTATATTTGCTATGGTCTCCCTTTTAGCTCCATAGATGTTTACACTGCTATGGTTTATTTCCGTATTCAAAACTCAAACGTGAAAAGGACCAGTAACACAATAGCCTAAAAATAGACTATGGCAATATTTCTCTTTCTGTTTTCTCCACAGATATCATCGAAGTGTGCCTTTGTTACCACATGTGTGTGGATGCTCCTGTCTTTTTTTTTCTGGTAATATTTGTATTTAATCTGGGAAATTTTATATATATATATATATATATTAGTGCCTATATACATTACGCTATATTATATATATATATAGAGAGAGAGAGAGAGAGAGAGAGAGAGAGAGAATTTTGTACGGATTAAAATTTAATTGTCTTATTTATTATTATTATTATCATTATTATTATAGCCCTGTCTTTTTCAGTTTTTATAGCTGGACATGCATTGTTTAACAGCACCTCAGTTCAGACTGTTCATCGAGGAATGTCAGTCAATATCAGCTGTAAATAAACCATCAAATGACAGTGAAAGTTTCATAGTGGAACTGCAAACTAATAATAAATTGTGCTCGGTAATTATAAAGAACAATTATGGACAAAACACTCATGTAGAAATCACTGTAGATTCATTTGGATTCAAGAAACTTAAATGGCATTTGAGGTATCAAACCTGCAGATAAATGATGCACATACAAATGCACTGTGACAAGATCAAACCTGTGCTTTTGAGGGAAGAAAGAACATTTGTCCAAGTGACTGATAAGGTTTTTATTTTATTTTTTATTTTATGACTAGAAACCGAAATCATTATGACATTTGAGGGTAGCCTAGTAGAGTAACATGTATCTGCTTTTGATATTTACGAACACTTATATTTCTGATAGCACGCCCCGTGTCTGAGACTGTGTCACGTGAAAGAGTATTGGGTGGATTTCCCATGATGCTTTGCCGCTCTGAGGGGTTTTACCCTTCCGCTCTAGACCAGATGTGGATTAGAAATGGAGAATTTCAGAACTCCTCTCTCACATACAGCATTAACAAAACCAACCCAGATAGATCATTCTCCCTCCATTCATACCTGAATATATCTGACTGTGTGAACTACTCGTGTTGAGTAAACCACTCATCCCTGAGCCAACCAACAGTACTCCACATGACTCCTACTGAAAGTTATGAGAAAAGAGACAGATTTAGAGGTATTGCAATTTACATAAATACACCTGTTCATTCAGCATAGAAACATCAGAATACAGATTGAACCTTATAGGTTATAATATTCAGATAGCTTTGTTCATCTCTGCACTGCTAACTCCTGTCAACAGCCTGTGAGGGCCATTGTCACATCTGAGCTTATTCTCCACTCTGAACTCTGAGTGAGGTTCTGTATTCAGAGAGATCGTCATCCTTCATGCCAGCAACAATTATTCCAGTGAGACATGTAGACCTGTAACTCAAAAAAAAAAGACAATAATAATCATCAGACTTTCCTCATATAATCATTAATCATAGTATGTTTTGCTAATTCAGAATATACTGGTGTTTTCAGTTTTAATGTAGTCTAGGTTGTGACATTATTTTATCCTTGTGATAGTGTATGAAGTGCTACCCATGTTTTTAACACATTTATTGAAGTGAGAGTAGATTCATCCTGATAGATATTTCCTGCTGACAAGATGTGCCGCTCGTGTTGAAATTTGTCATTCTGAGTTGATAAGTCAAATTTTCAGAACACAGACACTCTATCACAAGTTCACGAGTTTATCAATTCATCAAGCCAGTGTAACCTGCTTGCCTGCAAAACACCGCTTTTCAAGCCAGAGGGCGCCACTGTCCTATTTCTAAAAATGCCTCAGTCTAGTGCGCCCCCAGCCTTTACTTTATCATTAATTTTCTCCCCGAATGACCACGGGCCCATATCCCTTGTATTTCACGTTTGCTGAACGGTATGCTTATTTTGATTAGTTGTTGTTTGATTTGGTCAAATCTACGGAGTAAAACACTTCCATCATATATTTATTTATGTGTGTGCTCTTCTACCCATAAACATAATAAAGGCTTTTTTATTTTACTTTTTCAATTTACTTTTTTATATACAATGAATCTTTCGCTTCACGAATCAAAAGAATCGAGTCCTGAATCATTTCCTTTGAGCATGTGCACAAGACAAAGTGACGTCACCCGCAGTCGCGCGGAGCAGATCTGGAGGTGTGTGTGTGTGCGCGCTAGGCAGCAGGAGTTGTCCACATGTGGATGAAAGGAAAACACGGTCAGTATGTCTGTTTGTAGTCATGTAGCGAGCTCGTGTAAACTAATATATTTTTATAAGCAACAGATATTAAATTAAAAACAATTTGAAACTAATGGTTGTAAAGGAAACGGTCAGAAAAGCCAACCGAAAATGGAATCGAGGCCACGTTAACTTCGGCTAGGCTACAAATAGCTAGTTTCGGTTTGTAAACATTGAGTATAGTTTTAATATACGACATTTAAACAAGGCCGTCGTTAGCTGCTTAAGTTCAGTTGGGCAACCTAATTTTTCCAGTTTGACTACGTTAACTGACCAAATAAGCTTTTATACATATATAAAGAGCAATAATCATCAATACTCTTAAAAATATATTAATGAACAAAAAGGTTTTTTGGGTTTTTTTTAACGTTTTTTAGCCGCAAGTGCACTACAAAAATTTCGTAGGTTAAACTACAACGTAGAATTTCAAAATTATGAAATAATTATTAACACGTAATGTAGTTTAGGAAATTAAAAACGAGTTTTTTTATGTACTTGTGCTGTTATAGACTGCTAACGTTACTTTTAATGGCCTTGTTTTTCAAACGGTCAAGATGTAATCAGCGCGCCATCCTGCTGTGCTGTCCCGCCGTCTGACCGCCCAGCTTTGTGTTGATCACTTGATGTAGTGCGCACTAACGTTAGGTGTAGTATCCATAGACGGTTTTTAGGAGCTTATGTTTCTGGTGTATGATGTTTTCGAATTTGTTGGGTTGATGGTTTAGAACGAAACCTGTTCTGAACTTCAAAAAAGTATGAAGCAGATCATTAATAATATTAGATTTAGTAGTAGTAGTAATAAAATATATGAATGTGTTGAGTATTCATTTTTATTATTTAATAAATTAAGAAGTTAATTTGCTTTAACAATTTGCATTTATGCTCAAATATTTGTAGTCGTGTACGATTTTACGGTTTTAAATGAGTCTTCTGCTCATCAAGACTGCATTTATTTGACCAAAATTACAGTAGAAACAGCAATATTACAATTTAAAATAGCTGTTTTCTATTTTAATCCATTTAAAATGTAATTTATTCCTGTGATGGCAAAGCTGAATTTTCAGTAGCCATTACTCCAGTCTTCAGTGTCACCTGATCCTTCAGAAATCATTCTAATATGCTGATTTCCTGTTCAACAGACATTTATTGGTATTATCAATGTTGAAAACAGTTGTTTTGCTTAATATGTTTGTGGAACATGTGAGGACACATTTTCAGAATTCTTTAATGAACATGAACATTCTTTAATGAACATATTGAATTAACATCACAGGGTCTTATTGTGGTATTTGTACTCATAAAAGTCTCTGTATTCACAGAAGTTGGACCTGAATTTCAGATGAACAGCTAACAATGAAGAAAGAAATAGCAGCGGTGGTATTTTTCCTAAAGCGGCTGATAAAGAAGGCTGAGAAGTTGTATGCCGAAAAGTTGGACCTGTTTGTGGAGCGGTTAACGGTAGCATTACAGGAAAAGTACAAGGGTCACTGGTATCCGGACAACCCCAGCAAGGGCCAAGCATTTAGGTACAGCACTCTGATAAGCAGTAGTGTTCATTGACACTCTAATGACATTAAAGGGGTCATATGAAGTTGCTTAAAAGAACATTATTTTGTGTATTTGGTGTAATGAAATGTGTTTATGCGGTTTAAGGTTCAAAAAACACATTATTTTCCACATACTGTACATTATTGTTTCTCCTCTATGCCCCGCCTTTATGAAACGGGTCGATTTTTACAAAGCTCATCGGTCTGAAAAGCGAGGTGTGCTCTGATTGGCCAGCTATCCAGTGCGTTGTGATTGGCCGAATACCTCAAGCGTGTGACGGAAATGTTACGGCCCTTGCCATATTGTGATGCCGTGTCCCGGAGCGACGAGACAAAACCAATAAAACCCATTACAAACGAGGCATTTGTTGCATCCAGTGGGGACATAATTACTGATTATAATGACTTATACTGTCTTTTTATGCGCTGCGTTGCATCGCGCCGGGTAAACATAAAACCATGTCTGCATTTGTGATCAGGAAAATGACAAACAACAAGCTCTACTCTACACTGCTCAAAACTCACGTTTGAATTATCAGTGGCAAATTCTTTAAATTTGAAAACGTACTTACAGACTGTGAGTCAGAACTGCCGGCATTGTAGTCTACTCTACCAGGATCAGGAAACAGTCCTCCATAAAATGCGCTGCACACATCTAGGGCTGCTCGATAAATCGCATGCGATATTTAACGCGCATCTTGTCAGTAAAGCTGGTTCTGTAATCAGCGATAAATCTCCATCACGTGCGTGCTTTCACATTGAGCAGCATTAACCACGAACAGCTTGTAACACTCCAAAGAGAAAGGAAAACTTGAAATCGCATCATATGACCCTTTAATGTCATATTCTTTAGATTCACAGATAGTCAGAACTAGAGCTGTCCAAAAAAAATCGAATTTCGAATATTCGTCGCATTAAAAAAAAAAACAATACACAATTTTAGGTGTGCGTTAAAGGTCCCATATTGTCAAAACTGAAATTTCCTGGATTTTTTCACGATAACTGAGGTCTAGGTGCTATGTAACTACCATATAAGTTTCAAAACAGTCAGTCCACAGTAAAATGCACACAGCCTGCATAAAGTAGCTGTGATTTT
>NW_015546055.1:761896-782459 GCF_001515605.1 Sinocyclocheilus anshuiensis | reverse complement strand
AAAGTAGCTGTGATTTTTCACGAACCGTTGTGACTTCCGTAAAAAGTTGACGTCAGAACTACTCAGTCACTGCCTTCTGTCACCACCCCGAGCACCGCCCACAGTCCCACTCTCCTTTTGCCAAACCCCCAGACAACATCGCGTCCATGCTTTTTCTGAGCAAGGACAACACGGAAACATGTTGAAAAGTTTAACTTTAACCAGTAAACCAGATCGGCCGACCTGTAACGTTACACTCTCACTCAAAGGATCCAGTCCGCTCGTTTTATCGCGTTTAACCACAGCTGTCGTCTGTTTTTTTGTCTGGCAGTGGCAGCAGATTTGCGATCAAATTTCTAATTTGAGGCTGTATTACGTAGATTCTGGCACCCAGCATCACAACAAGATGATATTTTAAGCTCCTTATGTAGCCGAATCTGCGCTGGTTTGAATGGGCCACATCCAGTTTCCCCTTTGTTTTGCTTTCTCCAGCTAGCACCTTTAAGGAGGCAGCCTTATCAGTGGCGCACGAGATGCGATGACGATGTAAGTGTCATTACATTTGAATGTTTTTGTTAACCTATCCAGTTGAAGCCACTAGGTGCGGTGCTGCTGTGTTGTTAATTACAGATATCGCGGGAAAAGAGAACATCAATGCGGAGAAGATCTTGTTTACGTCAAAACTGAAACCAAGCCATTCACACGAAACGCATATTTCGCACTTTTTTTAGAGGGACATCTATCACCGTTGCACTCGCGTCTCGCACAAAAGACATAGATATGTCTTGATGGTGGCGCGTTCACACGCTGCGGCTTTTCTCTCTCCCGACAGAAAGGTGTTTTCGTGTTTTTTGTCTTGTGAGTCGCAGTGTTTTTGTACGTATTCGTCGCGTCTATCTGTCTCTAAGCGCGCATACAGTCGTGAGTTTCTGCTCGATGTCGGCAGAACCACATTTTTAGAGTTAAACTCCGTGCACGCCGAAGAGCTGCATCTATCACCGTTGCACTCGCGTCTCGCACAAAAGAGCCGCATGTTTAGAAAGCCATGTAAAATTAATGCAAGTTCAACTTTGAAAAAACAAATCTCGAGACTTTATGGTGGTTTTTGCCCCATCCCACTGCTACTCGTGTTTTTAAATGAAAAATGTACTCTGTGATTGGTGTTCGGCCCTTTGTATTAAACTATGCATACATACATGATGCTGTTTTGTTTATAGTTGTTTATACAACTTAATTATAATTGGTTTATAAACATTATTTTAAACATTATGCACTTTTTTTCACAGATAGTCGTGTTACCTGATGCTATGAATAAACGTACATTAGTAATATTTTGCTTGATGCACCTCTTGTGGCCTCAGGAGGGAAGCCAAAAGCTTTTCTTCACCCTAACTGAAGTTATGCATTTTAAATTAGAATATAATTCGAATTTTGATAATATTTAAGTAAAAAATTCGAATTTAGTTTTTCAGCCATTTTGACAGCCCTAGTCAGAACGGGATGCATGTAGTGCGCGTCATGTTAAAATGAGCTATATATGTATCCTGTGCAGGTGCATCAGAGTGAACCGCTTCCATAAAGAGGATGCTGAATTGCTCCAAGCGTGTGCTGAGAGTGGAGTGCAGTATAAGGACCTTGGTCTGCCTAAGGAGCTCACGCTTTGGGTCGACCCTGGAGAGGTGTGCTGTAGGTAAGTTTATGAAATAAAGCTGATGTTTTTCTGTTTATTTAGAAGTGCTCTACTGGTTTGTTTTTTGACGTATCTTTGCTTGTGAATTGGGACACAGGTATGGCGAGAGGAATCATGGTTTCACTGTAGCCACCTTCTCAAGTGATGATGATGATGATAAAGAGGATGTGACAAAGAAAGTGACGAGCGCTGTGGAGAGGGTCACGTCAGATTACCACTCCGGATCCTCCTCGGATGAGGACACCAGTTGTAGAGAGGCCCAGTATACCCCACCTCTCCACAACCACACTCCATACCAGGTACAAAATGTCCTAAATAAGTTTGTTTTGCATTGATTGCCACAGGTACACTACTGTTCAATAGTAGCTACGTTTTTGTTTTTGAAAGTCTCTTCTGCTTACCAAGTGACATTGATTTGATCAAAAATATAGTAAAAACAGTAATATTGTGAAATATTATAATTTAAAATAATGGTTTTCTATTTTAATCAATTTTATAAAGTAATGTATTCCTGTGATGCAAACTCCAATCTTCAGTGTAATATGATCTTTCAAAAATCATTCTAATATGCTGATTTGGTACTCAAGAAACAATTTTTATCCCAGTTGAAAATATTTTATTTCATATTTAAATATGCTTAATATTTTAGTGGAAACTGTAATGTTGTTTTTTTTCAGGATTTTAAAGTTCAAAAGAGCAGCATGAATTTGAAATGGAGATCTTTTGTAATGTTATAAATGTCTTTAAGGGAATCTTTTAAACAATTTAATGCATCCCTGTTCACACAAGCAACAGTGGCTACGTTTACATGCAACCAAATAATCCATTTGTAATCGGATTAAAGGCTCAATCGGACTGAAAAGCCTTCATGTAAACACCTTAATCGATCCGATTGAGCTCGATCGGAATGACATTTCGATCCGATTGAAGGGGGTGTTTTCTTCCTTTTCTAATACAATTGAGAGTGCATGTAAACACTCGATCGGATTGAAACTGAAAGGACTGCGCATGTGTAATTACGCAGAAATAGCGTAATGACGTATGACCCACAGAACGAGCGGTTCTTCCTTTTGAATAAAGTGTTGTATAAATGCGTGTCCTGTCATTATAAAACTCTCCTTTCACTCGGCAACTGTGAAGTTGAGTAGGACAACCTCCCACCAGTCCTTGTTTTGGATTCTCATCCACAGGCAACCCGGTTTGGGCACGGGGAGGGGCATTTTTACTGCATGGTAAATATGAGCAGCACAGCACAGAGGTTTATATGTATATTTATCCATAAATGGATAAATATTAATTCTGCTGTTAAAAACAAATAAAGAAACCGTGTAGGAGAGTGGTTATTATGTGCAAACAGTGAGAAACTCCATATTTGTGCAGTGTGCGCATGTAAAAAAAAAAAAATCTATTCCGATTTGAAGCTTGTGACATATAAATGCACACATCAACCCGATCGTTTTATTTAGCGTTCATGTAAAAACTACATTCAGATTCATCAATCGTAATGAATTCAGTCCGATTGAACCAAAAACTGTGCATGTAAACGTAGCCAATGTTCCTTCTTTTTCCAGCAAGATACCATTCACACATCAGTACCCAAACTCATTCACAAACTCTGATGTCAGTCACCAGAAATTACCTTTAAATAAGCTGTCTTCATCCACCTAGATTAGGAGAAGTGCTTTAGTTTCACTATCTGTCCAATCTGATAACAGCAGTGCTGGTGAATGGAAAAGAAGGCAGGTCTTGAGCGTGAGACATGGAGCAATGGTTGGATGTTCGTCTAGCGCATGTTTAAATAGAAAAACAATTAAAAGCATCAGGACTGATTTACCAGTATTGTTGAATAGGTCCTGTTCGCACATGGTCTCTTAATGGTAATTTACCAATAAAGACTGTAAAAGGGGCTTATTTTATTATTATTATTTTATTTATTATTATTATTTTTTTGGCTTGAAGAAAAGATGCGACACTCATTTCTAGAAAAATAAACAACCTTTATTGATTAAAAACAACATTTCGGCCATCCTCAAGGCCTTTATCAGGCAGGTAGCAACAAACCTTGCTTGTTCTTAATCAAAGTTTAAGTGATTGTTGCACCTTTGCTTCAAGCAAGATTTTATTTTTTGTTTTGCTTTTGCTTTTATTTTTTGGTTGCACCTCCTCTTCAGCTGGTTGAGCACACTAACTTTTATGTCAATATTTATGTCAAAGTTTTTATGCAATGTATATATAACTGATATGGCATGAAATACAATATTTTGAGTGTACATTTGATTGAAAATGGAGCTATTTGAATGAATTGTAGACTAATTTTAAAGGGTAGTTTAGTTAAGTTTTACTTTTATCAGTAAAATATAATGCACAACATGTATGTAGGACCATTGTTTCTAACTATTTTTTCTATATATGCTGTCATCTTCTTTATTAATACAGCTTTTATATGCCAGTGCCCCAGTATGGCATCCTGTACCAAGGAAGAAGTTTGGCCCGGGGAAAGGGCATTACCCTCAGCGGCCACACTACATAATCCGCCCCCCTTGCAGACCTAACCATTCCTTTAAACCGCACAGCTGGGTCCAGCAGGGGTACCGTAGCAAGCACGGCTACTGGGGCAGCACTTCAAACCTAGTACACCAGCTTCAGTAACCACTGTTACTATAGGATGAAAGTTCATTGGTGTCAGTGTGAGGGTGTTCCATTGGAAAGTGTTTTTTTGAAGTTGCCATTAAGATGACTGACCAAATTTTTAAAAAATGTATTTTTGTAGTTCTGCTGTCACTGTTTTTTGCATTTGTGACTGGTCAATTTTTTTAAAGAATGATAACAGTAACCGTTTGCACTTTAGAGTATTTGTAATAGAACTTGTATAAGGTAAACTTCGTACTTATTGGATTAGTAATATTTCAAGTATTCCAATTTTTATGGTAATGGAAATGTACTGTATTTATGTTATATGGGATCATTTGATGAACACTTTACATCATGTTTTTGTCATAGTTTCAGTGACCAAATGTTTTATTTATTCACAGTAAAGTATTGTGTATTGCATAGACCACTTAAATTATGGATAACATTAAAAAACATTTTCAAGAATATCAAATCTTTGATTATTTGAGGTTACTGTTATGCTTGTAGTTTTTCTAGTAAAACACTAGGTGGCAGAACAACATAGTATTCCACTACTTTTCTTTATAACTGCGCACTTTAAATTAGGGCACAGCCAACAATACTTTTACTTGTTTTCTAAATGGTATAGAACTGCAGTACTCTCTTTATAGTACAGTTTTATTTCGCTAATTCTCAAGCAGTTATTTTGTGGTATATGGAAGTTTTACATGGACACACAAGTAGTACAGATGTTTCTTTTAGAGTCAGTTCAACAAGTTCACTCTGCATGCCACACCTTCCTCTGAGCAGAGCAGACTGTTCACAAACTCTGACCAAGTTTTAGAGGAAATGACTACATTTTATGGCTATCAACCCCACCATTACAGACTCGAGCAGAATTGCCTAATAAATTCACTTCGCTTTTGATCACACCCTTGACTGTTAGACAATCAGAATCAGAATGAGCTTTATTGCCAGGTATGTTTACACATACGACGAATTTGTTTTCGTGACAGAAGCTTCCATAGTGTAACAGAATTACAGTGACGGAACAAAAAACACAGATAATAAAAAATAGAACAAGTAAATAAGGAATAAAAATATATAAATTGACAATTGTGTGTGCAGGTATATTACAATAGACAGTTTTGTATGTACAGGTATATTATGTGCAAAATTCAGGTGTAGACTGAGTATGAGTGTTAGATAAATAAGTGTATGAGTGGGGGGGTATATATACTATATACACTATAGTATATAACTATAGTGTATGTAGTATATAACTAATGTGCATCCAGTATGCGCCATGTGCTTGGAAAACAGGTTGCTGTTAATGAACTGGTCAACAGTGTTTGTGTTTCATTTAAATTATATTTCATATTGCACAACACTCCTTAACTTCACATTAAGATGCGTTTTTCTAATGCACTAACCCACTTTCTGGAATTACTCAAGATGAAGAATTAGTGCTTGTGCTGGTTACAGTTGCACAATTCTAATCAAATCTATGCAAATTCATGGTAGATTAACGACAATTAAGGGTGATCATATGTTGCTATTTAATGGGTGTTATTTTATATACATTATATATAAATATCAATATATTCAACTGAGGTATTAAGTAGACAGCATGCTTTTTTATATGATTAAACTTAAAAAAAACATGCACATATTACAAATAATAAATAAAGTCTTTGTAGTCAAGTAAATAAAACAGACCTGACGTGCTCCAACATTATTTTCTCAAAAGTAGTGCTAACCGATTCGGGCATTGTTCACATATGAGTCATTCTTTTGAATCAGCTCTTTTCTGTAAACTAGTCAAACAAGTCAGAAATGGATCGCGAATCAGTTCGAATGAGTCGGACATCTCTCAGCCACTGAATCGTTCGGAGCGCTAAGTAAAACATCGTATACTTTGAACACGAATAACAACAATAGTGATTTATTTATAATCAATTGAAACCAATCCTGCACATGTATCCTATCGTTTGCTAACCACGAAGAAGATCTTTATTAAGCTCAACACCTGCATTTGCCGCTTGTAAACGACTCAGTACTGCATTTTCCTATCAACAGACAATCAGAACATTACCAATAACGTTACACCGACAACACTCAAAGTACAGTTCTCCAATACTGACGAAGGTCTAGAAACGCATCGGAACTGACGTCAATTCACGAGGACGAATGATGTGGCAAAAAGCAAAGGGCGATTCGCAAAGAACTAGTACCCTCAGCCTTTACGCTCAAACTTATCTTATTAACTTCTCCCATATCCAAATATACTTATAACACATTCGCAATTTATTTATGGGCATTTTGCATCTAAGTAGTAAAATCTTGTTATCAAACCAACTAAAATCCCTCTTCCACGCAGTACATGTATCCCTCCGCCTCCATTGAGGTCTACGTCTCTTTCCGGTGCGTTTCCACCGGACGGTTTCCGCCGCCATTGCAGGTTTCTAGAGTTCCTCAGCAGCGGTTGACATTCTGGAGTTGAAGCGCCTCATTTACATTGAGCGGGCAACTAGAGTAATCTAACATTCCCGGTTCACCTGCCCCCCTCCTCCCCCCTCCCAAAAACACAAGACCACCTCCATTCATTCCCGGCTCTGGAGTAGTTTAGGTTGGGCAGAAATAATAGCAGGAATTAGAGAGGAAAGCGAAGAGGAACCACCATCATCATGGCTCAAGTCTTGCCTATCAGATTCCAGGAGCACCTGCAGGTAAAGCGCTTTAAAACATCTTCAAATGAGTGTCTCATTTATTTTATTATGAGTTTATAGCGAACACGTCAGTGTGTTTTTAAATGAGCAATTTACTAGTAACCCATTCCCCGGTGAATATCAGCAGCAGTAGTAGTAGTAGTAGTAGTAGTAGCAGGGGAGTTAGCTTAGCTGCTGTCGGTGTTAACCAGCTGAATAATAGATATTCTGGTTGTGTCACAAATAAAACCCAGTGAGCTGCCTTCCCAGACAGCATTTTTGAGCATAATTGTTCAAACATTTAGAGGGTTTGGTCAAGTTATACGGATTTAAATGCAGTGTATTGAAATTGTAATGTAACTTGGAAAAAGATTTATGGCTGGAAAATATAAGTGATTGTTTCGAGAATATTGAGATTTGTAGTCACAGTGCTTATCAACACTAGCTGTCTTTGCCTCTGGTTGTGTCTTTGTATTAAAAAAAATCACTTGCAGAGGAAAATTTAGAATAAATAGTCTCTTTATTTCTTGAAATTAATCGCTGTAAATGACAGAAGGGATTCAGTCTTGTTTTATTCCATATTCGCTGTCCTATTATAATAAAACAGATTTGTGATCGAGGTGTCGAGATTACCTGCTTCAGGTAGCAGGTGTAAAATCACCCCACCTATAGACGCGTGTATGGTCCCATGATGCCTTTGCAATTTTTTATTATTTGCACTGAACTCATAGGTTGCTTGCTGTCACTTCTTCTCTGTCTATTTCATTTGAGGCTCTCAGTCAGCTTAAAGGCTTTTAGGACATTGTGTAACTCATTTTGGTCACCATTTAATACATCTTGTCTTTAAAATAATCATGGATGTTTTGAGTGTACTTTTTGTATTTGTTTTGAGTGTATTGTTATGTGTCCTTGAAACAGGTCATAGTATGACAAATTGTCCTAGTTCTGGATCAATTATCTGTTGTTAAACATCGTATTTGCCCAGTGTCAGGCCTGTAATGGTCTGTATTTGTCATAGTTTTGTGTAGCAAGTGACCACTTGTCCACATCACAGCTTATTTTGGACAAAAACACAATTACATGTCAATATTGTTGCCAACTTTGCTATATTATTCATTCATTATTTCAATACAATTGTAGTATCAAACTGGTACCAAACAGGACTTTGTTTTCAGGCTGATTGATTGAAATTTTCTTGCAAGTTACATTAAGCCAATCAGAGTTGTTGTTATTGTTACATAAATTTAAAACTATTAAAATAGTTTCTGTTGATTGATATAAAGTTGAAATTAAAAAAAATTATAAACCTAAAACTTAATATCTTAAAATGAAAATTAGAAGTGCTGCCTAAGTACTAAAATTACTAAAACTACAACTGAAATAAAATAAATTGAAGCTAAATAGAAATATTTAAAACAACAGCACATGACAAAAATTTTATAAAATTGATCAAATTTTAAACTAAAATAAAAAAGCTCATTCAAAATGTTAATAAATACTATAATAGTCTATAAATAATACTGAAATAACATCGCAAATTAGATTAGAGCTTTCTAGATTGAGAGAGTCTGCAGACTGTCTGTGGATGTACATCATGGTGAATGTCTTTTTGTACTGAATGTTCAGGGTTACCATATTATTGTGTGTGGAAATGAATATGTGCGTTTTTAGTTCAGGCATGCCATATTTACTTGTATATCCTGTCAAAGTTTGTTAGATTTTGCGATACCGATCCTAGAGTAGTGCAGAATTAAAGAGCATAATGGACCAAAAAGAGCCTGAAGCCCTCTGGTGGTATTTTAACTTTATGAAATGCAAATGTAGCACAGCATTTTTCCAGTGAAGTGCCAGCTAATGGTCAGGGTACAATAGGAGTCAGTGGCATAATGCTGTAAATGGCACAAGGAAGACAGTATTATTAAGACAAAACTTGCTCATGATGTCCGATTCACATTGTAGTGCTGCTTTTTTTGGTTTGCTGAAACCTCTATACGGCAAAATGGATAGTATAATGAAAGGTACATTTATAAAACTGGTGTCTATAACCACTATAAGTGACTCTTGTTTCCATATACATCATTTATAGTTTACTGTATTATACTTTACAAGATGATTTTCGTATACAAAGGCAGCAGGCCTGTATTATGTTCTTCATTGGATGCTGGCTGCACATTAGTTATGCATATTAGTGGAGCAAGTTAGTTGTTTCTGAAAACCTGTAGTGCATTGATTTCAATGCAAATCACTTAAGTAAATTACTCTGGTTTTAAGAGTAACATAAGCATGATACAGGGGGCAAGTCAGATGATCTGCAGATGGGTTTCGTGCGTTTTATGTCATGCCATTTAATACGTTACCTTGAGGCCCTGTGAATGCATTTGATCTTTGAACTCTACTCTGCTGATCACACATGACTATCTCGTGTGGATGGAGATCCATTATCCATATTCAGCTGCTCAGCGCTGAATGAACTTGGATTTCATTGCAGAGAGCATTCTGTGCTTGTTCCTTTCTTTCTTTTTCCCTTTCCTGCTCTGCTGTCCATGCTGAACCTGCTAGGCTGGTCACTTGTCACCTATGGTCATATGGTCAGAGCTTTTAACATGTTGATTTAGCTTTCTACACAATGGGTCCTAACTTCCTGTTATGGAGGATGGTGACATTGCAGTGCAAGCCTCAGCAAATTGTGTATCCTTCCTCGAGCCTCCTGCTATCAGGGTTTTGTGCTGAGCAAGATGCTATTTTTCCCTGGACGGAGAAGGAAAAGGGTTAAACGAGCACGGGAGGTTGGAGAGAAAAATGTGCTGACAGCTTTAAAAAGTCATGAATTTAAACGATGCGCTATATTTATCTGCACAGACCCAGAGAAGCACTTGATGCTTCAAGTATTAAACGTTTCTCTCACTCGCCCAGATTTGTGAAAGCAAAGCTCACCCATAGAAATGTGCTAAATGCATGAACAATTCAAAAGTAGTGTAGGTCAGCATAACAGAACAACCGCTCGAGTTAAGCCAGTAAAGTCAAGTGTCTGTGGCCATTCTTAAGGGTTAATGTGGAATGCCACACTGGTGATGGTCAGTGAAAGTGCCAGCAGGGGGGCATGTTTAATGTCCTCTGATGGTAGCATGTAGGGCTGTGACAAGCTACACAAAATTGCGTTCAAAATCGCAGGCGATTCATTGCCGATTTTGAACGCGATTTTGTGTAGCTTGTCAGTGAACTACGGTTCTGTGTAGTAAATGCTGCTCCATCTGAATGCACATGCTGGAGATTTACTACTAATCACAGGAGCGGCTTTACTAACGAGATGCGCATGAAAATCGCATTCGATTTTTTGCACAGCCCTAGTAGCATGTTTTGTTAGTGTTGTGAAGCAGTATGCTAATGCTGGTAATAAGTTTCTACGTGCACATGATCCTGCCTCTAAAAAGTATGGTAGGTTTAGTTTTTTTTATCAAAAATAGTCAAAACGGTAATATTTTGACACATTATTACAATTTAGAATTGAAACAGATTTCTATTTTAATATATTTTAAAATGTAATTTATTCCTGTGATGGCAGAGCTGAATTTTCACCTGTCTTCAGTCACATGATCCTTCAGAAATCATTCTAAAATGCTGATTTGCTGCTCAAGATGTATTTCAATATCAATGCTACTTAATATCTTTGTGGAGACTACATTTTTTTCAGGATTTTTTTAATGAATAAAAAAGATCAGCATTTTATTTGATCAGCATTACTTTTGTAACTTTACTGTCACTTTTGATTTTGACAATTTAATGTATTTTGAAATTTTGACAATTTAATGTATCTTTGCTGAATAAAAGTAAGAATTTAATGTATTCATTGTTAAAAATAACTTGTGTGTATAACATAGTGTCAATGAAGGAATCACATGACTCACATGAAGGCATAATTCAGCTAATGGTTGCCTTTCCTTTCTTCAGCTGTTGTTTATGCCATCATCTCTTGTATTTTGCATGTAGTTCGCTAACTCACTGGTGAAGTTCACAGCACTGATCTTTATCTAACCACTGTAAAATAAACAGTCTAAAATGGGAAGTCAAATACACAGCAGACAGAGGAGAGATTGTCAGTGCTTGATCCGCTTGATTATTACAGTTTGTTTGCTGCAGTGTCTGTTTGTATGAGTTTCTTCACAAAGCAAAAATGTTATAAATATATCATTTAAAAAAAATCAACTCATAGTCAGTATGTTCCTGACTACAGACTATTAATTTATATATATAAATTAATAGTCTGTAGTCAGTATGTTCCTGACTACAGACTATTAATTTATATATATAAATTAATAGTCTGTAGTCAGTATGTTCCTGACTACAGACTATTAATTTATATATATAAATTAATAGTCTGTAGTCAGTATGTTCCTGACTACAGACTATTAATTTATATATATAAATTAATAGTCTGTAGTCAGTATGTTCCTCTTGACTGAATTATTTGTGGTTAATGTAAAGCTGCTCTTTTTGTACCAGCTAGCAATTATTGATTCAGATTCTTTGCCAGGATAAAATCAATATCACATCCTCCTTGCACAGAGCAGAGATGTCCACAGAAATCCAGGAAGAAACTGGCCAGCTATTTTCAAGTAGATGTTTCTCGTGCCACACAGCATATTCTTGTAGACTGGATGAGCTACCGGTTGGGAAAGAGGGTTAGTTTCTGGGCATGTCTGAGACGACACTGAAGCAAGCAGCAGTTAAATGCTGTGGATGAATCACGCTTGGCCTAAGGCTAATGCTGCTACGACAGTGAGAGCTCTCTCGCTTACGTTTGCTTCAGTGTCTCTCGTTACCTTTTGAGAGCTAACAGGGGCAGGGTTTCCCTTCAGCCAATCGGAATGGCCTGCTCAGTAGTGATGTCATCATGTGTGATGTCATCTATAAGATGCAGTAATAAAGGTCACAGAAATGTGTGTGAGCAGGTTACTGTTCTCTCAGTAGCAAGGTTTTTTTTTATTTTTTTTATTATTTTGTTATTTGTTTTCTGATTTCTCGTTTTATATTTCTGTGAATAATGTATCCTGTCTGTTTATCTCTTATGTCCTTCTTAAATATTTGTTTATGTACCTAGTTTTAACTGATTTTGCTGGGTTCCTGCCATGAAAATAGCTTAATTTAATAACAACTTGTTGTTCTGTTTGAAGAGAAATTCAGAATTAGCCCTATTTAAAAAAAAAATATATTCTTATTATTATTTCACAATTCTCGGTTAGTAGCTAAGTGATGATGTGACTTTCTGTGCAGCATGACAAAGGAATGTGGGTGTGGCTTCGGGTGTGCCGGCGTCCGCTCTCCAATGATAAAAGGTGCTGCTGATTCCGTTGAGTTCTTCCTAGAAAATGTGCTTCCTGTTCCTTCCTGTTCTTTGATTAGGCCTAAGAGCTGCAGCATGAGCCAGAGATACATTTAGCCAGCAGTGAAATACTTTATCTGAGTGTTCACTGTCTACTATTTGTTAATATTTAGTCTCTTAGTTTAGTGATTTAGTATTTAGCAAATTAAAGTACAAAACTCCAAGTCCTTGCCACCCTTCTCAATAATTAGTCAGTTATGTTTATTATTTAACGTACAACCTCTGTATTAGATATTCAAATTCACAAGTTCACAACCAATTGTAATTTGGGTTAGTTTACCCAAAAATGAAAAATTGTAATCATTTACTCACCTTCATGTCATCTCTACTGTAGAACACAAAAGCTCTGACGTGGGTTCACACTGGTTTCTTCCATACAATAAAAGTGTATGGGGAACGTGGGCTGTCAAAGCTCTAAAAAACAATGAAAATCATCATAAAACCATCATAAATGTAGTCCAAACGATGCATGCACTATAAAACTGTTTTCCGAAGACATGTTTTTGTAGTTGCATGACTTTGTATTAAGCAGAATAATGTCACAATAATAATGACATCTGACTAATTTATCTCTTATATTCTTCCTTGTACTTTCAAGTCAGGTTTAAGTCAGCTTTGCTCTTTGAGACAGTTATCAGCCCAAAATGCAATGCAAAAACATTTGTAAAGTGGAGTTTGGACAAAACTAGGGTTGCACGATATATCAAATTATCGAAATATCGCAAATGTAAATATCGCAATATGCATATCGCAACGGCGTGCGATATCATTATCATTTTAATAATATGCTACTTAAATCAAAACGTTGCAAAAGGTCAAAGTTTTAGTTCGACGCATATAGCAGAGAATTGCTTGACGTTAAAAAGAGTTAAGTGCAATAAGTTGCAGAAAACAACTCTTTGCCATCTAGTCTTGCTGTCTGACTCACACCTGAAGCACGCGCACAAGCCACATGGAGCCGCGCGCACAAGCCACATCTCGCACAGCGTCTCTTTAGTTCTGCCGCACACGTGCAAAGCGTGCGCACACAGAGAGACACGTTTCAGACAGAGTTGATTCGTCTTTCGCATCTCCTCCTTATGTTATATGAGCCTGTCGCCGATATATCGGTATCGGCAAATATGCTGCCGATATGAACTTTTTTTTTTACAGCGCATATAACGCAGATAAAATGCTTGAAATGTTGTAATTACTTCGTTTGTCCAGCAGAGCGTGCTCCATTGTTTGCTACTAGCGACCTGGATGAAATGCTTTAAAGCTTAAGTCTATGGAAAACCATTGAAACTTTGAACGGCCATATCTCCGTAACGGCGCGGCGGATCAGCACCAAATTCGGGGGATCCCTTCAGCTCAAGGAACCCTCTCGAACGCGAATCGAGTGTACGTCTACAGGCCTCAAATGTTTGGACACACGAATGGGAAAGTGTCCAAACTTTTGACTGGTACTGTACTATAATATACACAAAGAATATCGGCCGATATATTGATATCGTCCATTTTTTTTTACTCCCAAATATCGGTATCGGTACCGGCCCCAAAAAAACCATATCGGTCGGGCTCTAAATAGTACCCGTCTCGACGATCATTCTCGTAAACGCAGTCAGTTATGTTTTAAATGAATGTAAACAGCTGAGAAAGAAATCGGATGTGTATCATTATACTGGATCCGTGCAGTCGGATTTAAAGGGACAGCAGCCTATAAATACGTGCTGCTGAATATGTCACTAATGTTAACAAAACGGCTATAACAAAGATTAATCTAAATTTAATTCATACAGTGAACACTATGCAGTGTTATTTTACACTTAATTATTACATTTCTGTACCTGAATACTACTGTTTATTTTATCTATGCTTGTAAATTGTGTATTTCTTTTTTTTCTTATTTTTTTTACTGACTGTTCACTTGCCTTTAATCATGTTTGAACTTTCTCAGACTATAGTTTTTGCTGTGGTATATGAAGAAGTACTTAAAGTGTATGGAAAGCAAAGTTACAGTGATATAAAATTAGTGTCATTAATTTTTTTGTTTGTATGTACACATTGATGTTAAATTACATTTTCTGATTTGTGACATTACTTTTTAAGTAATGCTAAAACACTGCTGGTCACTTTCAGAAGTTATAGTGATTCTTTATTTGCCAAGTAAAGAATGTGAAACAAATTGGTTATATAATTTTCATTTTTAAATATTTTAAAATATCATTTAAATTGATTTTACACATTTTAAGCAATATCGTATCGCATATCGCATTTTTCTTCAATATCGCACAGCCCTAGACAAAACAAATGGACTTGGCTGCAAAGCTTGGAACTCCTTGGCAACTAACTGCTGAACACTGACCGCTGAAAGCTTTGTTAATGTCACAGAGGACTCTCCTCCTGTCCAGCATCATTCAGAGCTGTAAGTGATGTTATATAAGACCAAGACTTCTCATCTCTGCAGCTGTCAGCTCTGATCTCTGTAATTCAGCATGTGCGGCACCTGGTGTACGGTGCATTGGAATCGTGATTGGTTATATATGTCAGTGTCGCTAACCCGACTGCCGCCTCTGTTTGAGCTTACTGGTATTTGAGATCTGTCTGGTGGCTGATAAAAATAAAGGCTGGGTTTTGGCTGCTCATCAGTAATAAAGCTACAACTTCACCCTTTTAGCCATCTGACTTGGTATTAGAAGAGTCGATACAGAAGCAGCTGTCAGTTTAGTTGAAAATGCCTGAAGTCCAGATGTCTCCAACACTAAATCCTCCTCTGCTCCTCTGAACCCATTTCAAATGTAAGTCTCTTTGCAGATTTGATGTCACTGCATTTTCTCGTCTACATGTGTTGCTTTGTCATATGGTGTGAATCATAGAATTGGAATTAGACTAATTTACTGTACAAAGATCAGCATTTATTAACGTGCAGATCACACTGTTTTTCTGTGTGGAAGTGCAGATCTTATTCTCAGTCTCAGGGTCAGTATTTCTAACCGAGCCTTTGGTGACTCAGACTTCTAAGGCAGCTGGTGTGGTGCTGCTGAGTTGGCATCCCACTTACTTTTATTTTTGTCTGTAATTGACTGATACCTGAGTCGCGTCATAGTTGGTTTAGTTCTGATAGTTAAGAAGACGTGACAAGTGTCTCTTTAATAGATTGAAACAATGTCAATGTTGTTGAGTGTTAACTGGTATAACCTCTTGACGAGGAAAAATGAGTGGGTAGAAATGCCACTATCACTTGACTATTGATCAAATTAAAACCATTGGCATAACCAGTAAAAGGCAACTATTAAAGAGTGATTGCTTAATAATGAACTATGTGCATTTATTTCATTGTGAAAGGTCTATAATTAGCTTTTTTCTGCTTTTCAAATTAATGAAATCTGCAAGTTATGCCAGTGTGTTAGATGTTATTGGCTGTTGTCTTACTGTATTTTTTGAGCGTCTTTGTGCCAGGTAGCACTGACATGCTGTTTCTGTATCTGAGGTAATTGAGGGAAACTGAGGATGTTCAAGTGCTCTACTAAATGATGGAAGTGTTTTTGTCTCTCCTCCTCTGATCTTTTTTTGAGAGGTTTGCCTGTTAGTGACTGTTGTAATTTGTACATCATCTAATAACTGAAGGAACTTTGGGAATGTCCTTTAACTTTTTTCTATGTAGATTATACAGTACTTCCTCGTTTTTACATGCAAAAACATATCTATTTGGCAGAATTTTGAAGTAAAATTTTATATGTGATGTTAAACAATTAACAAATTTTCAGCATATATGGTAAAATAATTTAGAGTTAACCAATTAACAGCTATTTATTGTAGCATTTGTACAATATTTGTCTGTACAAATTACCACCATTCTTTTTTTGGCCATTTGTTGTAATTTAGGCCTTTTGAGCCAGTTCATTAATATTCAGTGGAAATTACTGGGGGGAAAAAAACAGCACTTTTAACATTTTAATTGAATTGTGTTCATTGAAAAGCATATTTGGAATGCCAAAATGTGACTTTGAAATCAGTATTGACCAAAAATGTCTAAATAGTTAGATACATATTCATGATTGCTAATTGTCTGTGATTCTGGAACAAAGCTCTCAGTACACAGTCTTGTTTAAAAATGAAGTCTTTCTTGTATCTGTTCTTTGTGTGTCCCTGAGATAAATTCCTTCAAGGCCTTTTCAGACAGCAAAGTCATGTGCTTGGCTCACTGGGGTGGGGAAAGAGAGGTTTTGCTGGTTCTGTGGCTTTTTAACATTTTTTTATTACCGTTATTGAAATGCTAATCTTATTGTAAGAGACACTGCTACTGCTTACATTTTGTTATAACAAAAGCACCTTTACATTGGAACCAAGTTATTTGCTGTTACTGTTAGGTCTGGTTGTGTCCCTTGTAAATTATGTTTCAGATCCATTTTAATCTGTAGTGTGGAACACGTAGTCATTGATTTTTCTTAAGATCAATTCTTAGAAAGGTTCACAGGGTCAAAGAGAAACCTGATATCATTTAGAAAACATTCCCCCTTTGTGAAGTTTTAAGATGAGATTTAAGATTTATGAAGATTTAAATTTCATTGGTATATAATACATTAATCATAAAAGTCTCTTTTTCCTAGCTCCAAAATTTGGGGATCAACCCAGCCAACATCGGATTCAGTACCCTGACGATGGAGTCTGATAAGTTCATCTGTATCCGGGAGAAGGTTGGAGAACAGGCACAGGTGGTGATCATCGACATGGCGGACCCAAACACCCCCATCCGCAGGCCCATCTCTGCAGATAGCGCTATCATGAACCCTGCGAGCAAAGTCATCGCACTTAAAGGTAGGATATATAAATTATTAGTTCCAGGGATACTCATATTAACCTAATTGTAATGACTACTGAATTTTTAGCTCAACTGAATTATAGGACTGATCCAATCCATTGTTGTTTAATCTAGAAATTAAGTGTGTTGTTTTCTTAGCTTCATTCATTCACCCAGAGTTTGTTTTTAGTTTAAATTATACTAGACCAATTTCTGTAGCAAATGTTTTTTTGCATTTTCCTAATTTTAGGCTACATCTTAGCTTACAGTAACATGATATGTTGTGTATTTTCTGTCATGCAGCCATAATTGCTTTGTCTTTTTGTTTTGTTT
Organism: Sinocyclocheilus anshuiensis; assembly: GCF_001515605.1. NCBI lineage: Eukaryota > Metazoa > Chordata > Actinopteri > Cypriniformes > Cyprinidae > Sinocyclocheilus > Sinocyclocheilus anshuiensis. Next base: position 764,979 of record NW_015546055.1, on the reverse strand, counting down.
CCTTTTTTGTTGCTGCTTTCTCATGTGTATGCAGACGGTGAGTTAACATTTTGGTACAATGATTTGTGAAAGTTATAGTCCTGTTTCTAAAATGAACATTATGTAGAGTTGATTGGCCTCATTGCTTAACCTTGTGTAGGTGTTTCTAGAGCCTCCACTTCAAGTCAGAATATTTAATAAATAATACTTTAGGCTACACATACACATTGTTCCTGTCTGTTTGGCAAATAATTATTTGTATATTTCTGTACTTATAACTAAAAAATGTGTTATGAGAAAAACGGCAGTTTAAAAATCAACAGTATTGCTGTTGTAAATATAGGAGAGGTGTGCCTCAAGGTTCGGACTTAAGCCCCATGCAAATTCAAGCCATAATAGGCAATGTAAAGCAAACATGTCCTGGCATCTCTCTGATATTGTTTACATAGATAAAGACTGTTTAGCCAACAATGTACCACATAATTAACCCACTTTGGCTAAACAGGATTTAACTTTCACAAAATTCATAATTGAATGTTCACATCATGTTGATTTCTGTATACATAAGTTTCTCTTTCTGGGGTTTGAAATATTGTTGGGCATACATTTGCTTTTCTCTTTGTTTAATTTTAATTGTTATCATTTAAAATGCTTGCCATATTGAGTCCTTTTCCCCACCCTCCCTATGTAATCTTAACATCAAGCATCTCCATATAAATTTCAAGACCATGTGAATGAACCTAAAGGTAGCCTCATAGATTTATGGTTATTGTGGTAGTTCATAGTCCATTAGGTTTTTTTTCACTATGCAGCTTGTGTTTAGGTAGCAACTCTGTGACTAACACTGTATCAGTGTCTTAGTTGATGTTGGAATTAATATGCTTTTACAATAAGCTCAGTGCCTGTGTAGAGTTGAAAGATTTGTCATGCTGTACAGAAAGCTATTTTATTGTCATCTCTCCAATTCTTAGCTTGTTATTAATTGTAATTGCTATGTTAAACGATATTAATGGGTGGCAGGGCTCCAGACTGCACCTAAAACTGTCACATTTGCAACGAAAAATATTAATTTGCGAGTGAAGTTTTTGTTGAGTTCGCCACTGGTGACTATATAAATGTACATGTTATGATTTAAAAACGTGCATGTAATGCCTTTTTTCCTGATTGTTTTGCGATCACATAATTTATGTTGACGTAATAAACTGAGATGATGCACACCAAAGTTTTAGTGGAAAAACAGTCCTCATCTCTGCCGAACACCAGCACTGACAGCACACCTTCTAATGAAAAAGCAGCTCCAATTGTGGCAGCATGAGAGAGATCGAAAATGACGGAGACGTGCGAAGTAAAAGTGCAGAAAAGTATTGTCTATTTCGTGCACAACTTGAACAAACTACAACAGGTAAAGCTGTCAGCTGTGTGGACATTAGCAATATCGTAACAATTCTCATTTATAATCGATACTAATATGGCTTCTTGTTATCAAGATCTTTAGTCTATATGCCACGTTTTGTTAATGCGTGAACTTCATATTATTTGTAACGCACTTGCTGTCCAGTAATCACAGTAAGCTTTGTGCTCTGTTGCCTTTTAATAAACAATAAACAAAGCATCAGCTTTAAAATTCTGCCAAATTCATAACGAAATTCAAACAATAAATACTGTTTTGGCACTCCTTAATGCGGCATGAGCGATCGCTTTAGCGCCTCAGTTCAAGCAGCATGTGAACACGTCATTCTTTCTCTTTATTGCAGTAGTACGAAATAAACTTCAAAAGGTACTATATATTATAAGATAGCTTACAGTAAAACTTACTGAAATGTCTCAAGCAATCGCTCATTCAGTTCAAACTGCGGAAAACTTGTAAAGCATGTAAACAATGCCACATAACAATCGTTAACCTCAGAATAACCATTCGGCATCCATAAGCTCATTAGTCAGCTAGAAAAATAACTAAAGAGGAGCATTTTGCTGAATATACACGCTATATGGAATATTCTTATTTTTACTTAACCTGTTGTCTACATGATAAGAGAGAATGCAAAGAGCTAAAAATAAAATTCAACACCTTCTATATAACTGCATGTTACTAATGAAGAAAAATAGACTGGATGTGTGCAAGACATATGACAACATTTATAGGATGCATTGAAGAGGAGCCCAAAATACACTCAAAGGCCAAGTGATGCTGACATAGTTATGGTCCATGATATTGGCACATATTCTGTGTAATAAGCAATTCTTTGTGACTATATATTTCTCAAGTTGGAAAAGATGTTTAGTTCCCATTTTAAGTGAACCTTAGTTCCCAGGACATCTACAAGATGGATTAAAATGCTGATAAAGACAAGAAAAGATGAGACATAAACACATAACAGTATGACTGAAATGTTAAAGTGTTAAAAAAATATATAAAACACATTTATTCTGTGGCACTTAAAATAATATTTTGGCGGCTAATTTTGTTTCTTGTAGGGAGTAAATGGCTCCTTAATTGATTTTTTTTTTTTTTTTTTTCTTTACACTATAGTGTAAAATTACTTATGATTTGCAAGAGTTAAACCCTCTGGCTTTTATTTTGGCGGAAACTGCAGTTTTTGTGAAAAGAGGTTTGCAAATGTGTTTCATTACAAATCTAGTGAAATGCTGTAATTATCTGTCCACAAAAATGTAAGAAATGATGTGAATGGCAAACACTGTGTACCCAAATGCTCACAGCACATGCAGAGATAGATTTCACTACATATACCATGAACCAAGCCGATAATATTGAGACTGATAATATTTTTTATAATAATCTATATAACAGTAATAATAGTAATTAATGAGTATTGTATTGTTGTTGTTAATAACAATAATATACTACTTTATTATTATCATCATCATCACAAAAAAAGAGGAAATCCAAGTATTTGAGTTCAAGCCGCTCTGAGACGCTGAAAACATTGGATCATGAGTGATGGAAAGTTCCCTCTATGATAGACAAGCAAACATGGGTTCTGACTGGTGTGAAGTGCTGATCTGTTGTAAATCCTTGTAACTGTGCTTTCTCTGACTTTGTGTGTGTGTGTGTGTGTGTGTGTGTGTGTGTGTGTGTGTATCAG
>NW_015546055.1:750235-761540 GCF_001515605.1 Sinocyclocheilus anshuiensis | reverse complement strand
ATTTATTGACGAGTCGGCTGCGGTGCGGCCAACTGAAAGCGCTGCTTCTCTGCCGCTCACTGCACAGAACACACACGAGAGAGGAGACACTTCTCCGGGAAAGTCAGACCTCGCGTTCGCGGGACAGCACTGGCGAAATCTTCCAACTGAACCATAGCTAAGGTTTATCCAAAAAAGTCGCTAGGTTTGTCAGTATGAATATTCTATGGAAAAAAGCCGCTAAAAGGGTCTGAAAGTTGCTAAATCTAGTGCTAAAGTCGCGCTCGTGTGTGTGAGATGCGGGAGCTGATGGCAGGGGGCGGTGGATATTTGTGGCGGTCAATGTGGATATTGTGGATGAGTTCTTCGGTGTCATCACGTTCTATTAGTTCTACAGCTTCGGTTTCTGAACTTTCACGCTTAGTAACACATACAGCTGTTCCCTCACCACAGTGCAACAGTGAAAAGGGACCCCTTTCAAACAGTGTCGCGTTCCAAACGTTGTTTAAGCGACATACACCGGTATTGCAGTATTTTAAAAATTCATATAACAAAAATAAACACCGGTATTCGGTATGAACCGGTATACCGCCCAGCACTACGCATAATATTACATATTTTAGAGTAAAAACGAATATTCACTATTGTTCAAAAGTTTGGGGTTGGTATGTTTGTAATGAAGTGTCTTTTGCTCAACAAGGCTGCATTTATTTGATCAAAAATACAGTAAAACGTTAATCTTGTGAGATTTTATTACAATTTAAAATTGTTTTCTATTTCAATATATTTTGAAATATAATTTATTACTGTGATGGCAAAACTGAATTTTCAATCAGCCATTATTCCAGTCTTCAGTGTCACATGATCCTTCAGAAATCATTTTAATATGCTGATTTGATGCTCAAGAAACATTTCTCATTATTATTAGTGTTGAAAACAGTTGTGCTGCTTAATGTTTTGGTTGCAACCATGATACATTTTTATTTTTTGATGAATAAAGTTCAAAAGAACAGCGTTTATTTGAAATTGAAATCTTTAGAAACACAACAAACATTTTTACTGTCACCTTTGATCAGTTGAATGTGTCCTTGCTAAATAAAAGTATTAATTGTTGTTCTTTTTTTATATAAATCTTACTGAGCCCAAACTTTTTGAACGGTAGTGTATAGTGGAAAATGCTGTCTGAGAAAAGCTTGATTTTGTTTATTGAGATTTAGTTGAATCTTGAGAAGTGTACATTATTATAAGACATCGCTCTGAGCCTTAGTTAAGTCTGTAGTCAGAAAAGTCATTGTAGAGGCTTAAAAGTTCTTACATTTTGATAAAAAAGATTATAATCATTGATTTTTTTCCCTCTCTGTAGAGTAACACATTCTAATGAATTTTGCACCATAAAATGTATTATGAAAAGTAAAAGATTCAGGTTTGACTGCATGTGTCAAAATGTTTAATCCAAAAAGTGTTTTACACTATCTGCTTTTTTTTTCTGGCAGAAGGACATGACCCTGAAGCCCCATGAGCGGAGACAGAACCAGGCAGGACCGCTGCGCAAGAAGAAGTCCGGCCGAGTGCCGAACGGGCTGAGCTTGGACCTACACAAGGACCGACTCAACCACAACAACCACCAGCACCACCACTCTGACCAGGAGAACAACCCTCGCCTGGCCCATACACACAGCAAGAAGAAGAAACACCTGCAGAAGAAACACCGACCTGTGAGTCCAACTTTATCTTTTCACACAGGAAAACATTACAAGGCCTTGTATTTGGTTAATTTGTTTCCTAAAGATTTTCCACAATCCTGTGCATGAGCTTTAGCACATGGTTGAGTAAAGCTGTTCAAAAACAGATTTAGTTTTTATTGTCAGTTAGTCATTTTGCTGCTTCAGCTTAAACTTAAGCTTTTATGTTTTCCATTTACATCTAATTACAGTTTACTTTATTGAGACACTTTTTTTGTTTCAGTGTTTTTATGAATTTCTTTACAAAATTATATCATGATTAGGTTGTGTATTGAGATGATGTAAAACTACAGTCATGCTAATTTCTCAACACCGTGTATAATGTCAGTCTGTCTTCACTGGCAATGACTGAACAACAGAAGAGGTGCGACAATCTGACTTCATTAAGGTGGAGCTCATTTGAATCAAGTAATTGCCAATGATCATTAGCTGTCTCTGTAGCAGCCTAAGACTTATTACTAATCTAATCAGAGGAGGTAATTAATATGACACCAGGTTTTACAGGCAGGCTGGTGGTTTGTTGGGTCTTTCAGACATTACACAATGACAAAAGTGTGGACTGATTTACAAAAAGTGCCAAAGTGGGGAGAGAGAGAATAATAAAGATTGTGTCCTCTAAGATTAGATGCGTAAAGACACTGCTGATTAATTCCATCATTAAGGATGAATGAGAAGAGGACGGGCGCTGGCTTTTTTTTAACTTGTTTTATGGTGCTAATTAAATTAGCTACTCTTGTTATTGTTGCTGCGAGGTGTTGCACTCTTGCTCTTTGTGTTTGTGACATCCTCTTGTTTTTACTAATGAGTATTTATAGCATGTTTACACAGAGGAATTGCTACTACAGAGCAAGCAATGAGATGGCCGCACACTACACTGAACACACACCCATGTGCACTTAAAGGAACAGTTCACCTAAAAAGTGAAAAATCTGTCATTATTTACTTAGCCTAATGTGGTTCCAAAACCTCTATGAATTTCTTTTTTTTCCCCATGAAATTTAAATGAATTTCATGACATCACAATAATCCACGAGTAATCCAGATGACTCCAGTCCATAGATTAACGGCACTTGCCGTCCAATAATCGTGATAAGCTTTGTGCTCTGTTGACTTTTAATAAACAAAGCATCAGCTTTAAAATTCTGCCAAATTCATAACGAAATTCAAACAATAAATACTGTTTTGGCACTCCTTAATGCGGCATGAGCGATCGCTTTAGCGCCTCAGTTCAAGCAGCATGTGAACACGTCATTCTTTCTCTTTATTGCAGTAGTACGAAATAAACTTCAAAAGGTACTATATATTATAAGATAGCTTACAGTAAAACTTACTGAAATGTCTCAAGCAATCGCTCATTCAGTTCAAACTGCGGAAAACTTGTAAAGCATGTAAACAATGCCACATAACAATCGTTAACCTCAGAATAACCATTCGGCATCCATAAGCTCATTAGTCAGCTAGAAAAATAACTAAAGAGGAGCATTTTGCTGAATATACACGCTATATGGAATATTCTTATTTTTACTTAACCTGTTGTCTACATGATAAGAGAGAATGCAAAGAGCTAAAAATAAAATTCAACACCTTCTATATAACTGCATGTTACTAATGAAGAAAAATAGACTGGATGTGTGCAAGACATATGACAACATTTATAGGATGCATTGAAGAGGAGCCCAAAATACACTCAAAGGCCAAGTGATGCTGACATAGTTATGGTCCATGATATTGGCACATATTCTGTGTAATAAGCAATTCTTTGTGACTATATATTTCTCAAGTTGGAAAAGATGTTTAGTTCCCATTTTAAGTGAACCTTAGTTCCCAGGACATCTACAAGATGGATTAAAATGCTGATAAAGACAAGAAAAGATGAGACATAAACACATAACAGTATGACTGAAATGTTAAAGTGTTAAAAAAATATATAAAACACATTTATTCTGTGGCACTTAAAATAATATTTTGGCGGCTAATTTTGTTTCTTGTAGGGAGTAAATGGCTCCTTAATTGATTTTTTTTTTTTTTTTTTTTGTCTGGAGTCCTAGGTGGCAAGGAATAATAAATCTAATTTTCTGATTGAACAAATTTTATTTGTAACAAACCAGTTTGCTTTGCCTTTTCCATAGAGAAAAAAAGAGCAGTGAATAGCTTGCATTGGAGAGCCAGAACAGTCACTGTCGCAGTTTAAAATTAGATTAGCCTTTAATCGATTGCTTGTTTGTGGCTACAGACCATTTTATTAGCTTATTTTGGGTTCACAATATCCTGTATGAACCAGCACATTTCCTGAGCAATATTTTAACCTGATGTAATCTTGACTTGCTCGATGCTGCATTTGGCCTTTGTTCACACTGCATATAAACACATATGAACCAATTAATTAAAGTCTTAAGTTAGAGCTTGGTTGGAATGGCACTCTATATTAAGTTAGATGCACGAAAGCAGGATTTTATCTGTCTTATTATGTTGAGAGAGTCTTGAATGTGGATTCATATACCTTCTGTCGATGCATATAGACTAAATTCTGACCTCTGCAGTAATCAGCTTCACAACAGCCTGCAATCTTAGACTAGTTCTACTAAGAATTTAAAGTCGGCATGAAATGAAAATTCACCCAATCTATGTTCCAAATGCATGTTATTGGTCTTAGTGTGAATGATTCATGCATGTATACGTTATTTTTATTTTTTTTGTAACCTTGATCAGACTCAGTCTTTCTGTGAAAACTGCAGACTTATCTCTGACAAATGTAGCACTTTTCCAATCATTGGCCACTTAAACCCGTCCTTTCAAACTGGCATTCAGATCTTCCTCCATTTTTAAGCGTAACGGCCACATCTCACAATCCAATTGTGACGAGTGGGGGTGGGGCCGAGAGCCGTGGGAACGGAGCGAGGCCGGTGGAGTAATTGATAATGACCCTGTTGTCCTCTCACATCAAAATCCACTAACATATTTGTTTAGAACTGTTCTGGACAGTGCTGTTCTATAAACAGTGCTTGATCTGTGCATATTTCTCTCCAGATTCAGATGAGACGACTTTTTGACTGGAGAATTAAGGACAGTGGACTCGTATTTTAGCCAAAAGCAATGGTTTGAAGTTAAAAACATATTAATGATGATTTGCTTCTTACAAATACGCAGCTTGTGTTAATTGATGGACTAGAGTCATGTGAATTACTTGTGGATTATTGTAATGTTTTTATCAGCTGTCTGGACTCTCATTCTGATGGCACCCATTCACTGCAGAGGATTCACTGGTGAGCAAGTGATGTAATACTCAATTTCTCCAAATCTGTTCAGATGAAGAAACTAATTCATATACATCTTGGATGACCTGAGGGCGAGAACAGTTTCAGCATTTTTTCATTTTTGGGTGAATTATTCCTTTAAAGCTTCTGCTATCAAAAGAAATAGTCCATTACAATGTACAAAGCAATCGGCGATGCAACAAGACTGTGACGAGAGGGGCGGGGCCGAGAGCCGTGGGAACGGAGCGAGGCCGGTGGAGTAATTGATAATGAGCGACACCTGCACCACTCACCGGTCTCGAGTCTCGAGTCTCGAGTCCAGGCCTGGTCCTCTCTCCTCTTTCACTGTCATCACCCCTCCTTTTTATCCATCCTAAAGTTAAGACAGTTTTTAGAATTTTTTGTCGAGATAGGATGCTTCTGTAATAACTTTTTCCTATCTGTAGTTAAGATAAGATTATGCACTTTGGAAATGTTATTCTGTAATAGCTTTTGTCCTAAATGAGGTCCTAACTGAAATTGCCATGGTTATTTAACAGATAAGATAGGATTCTAAAGTTAAGATATTTCTGTAATATGCCCCCAGGTCACTGAAACTGGCTCTATTTTCATGTCTCTCATGTATGAAACTGTGGTCTCATTCTCTCCCATTTCATTTAAATGGAATCTTACGACTCAATTAGTGATTGTAGTGATAATGACTGCAGAGGACTTATTACTGTATGTGGAACATTGTTGTGGTGTTTGTCTTTGTAACAAAGTTCGTAGTTCGGGAAGAAGGAGGCGGGAACCGGCGGACATTTAAACAAACTTTAATAAAATAAACACAAAATAGGGCGACAGCCCCTCGCGGACGACTGTCGCGCACAAACAAAACCAAAACACAAAATAAAGTCCAGGCCTGGTCCTCTCTCCCTTTCACTGTCGTCACTCCTTTTTATCCTTCCGGAGCTCCTCCGTGAGACTCGAGACCGGTGAGTGGTGCAGGTGTCGCTCATTATCAATTACTCCACCGGCCTCGCTCCGTTCCCACGGCTCTCGACCCCGCCCCCACTCGTCACACCAATCAACAACCGACGAGTAGAACCTGACCTTGCCCTACATTTTTTCCCTTTTTTCGATAATCTGTGTCTCCCAGATGTGTATCATAATACGGAAGAAACAATCTGTCACTACTTCCGTTTCATCACGACTTCAATAATGCCAGCACAGAGAAAATGACCAGCAAGCTGTTTTGAAGTCAAGATGAGCTCAAAAATTGACATTTTAATTCCTTAATACACTTGTTTTTGTGATTTATTTATGTACGTTTTATTAAAAAACAAAAATAAATCAAGTTTCTAAGTGTCTGAATAAAATGTAATAACTTGCTTTATCTCTGAAACATCTTTACATTTCTGCTGATGTCTAAATTGCAGAGACTGGAGAAACAACCAATCGCCAATATTTAGGCATTGTATCGGACGGCTGTTGTACATGAACATCTTAAAATCTTGCCAATGGTTTATGCAATAGTTTTTTTTTTAAGAAGTATTTTTGGCATTTTATGCCTTTTATGTAGATAGCACAGTAGGAAGCGAAGTGGAAGACAGAGAGGGGGATGGCAAAAGGTCTGTGAGCCGGGACTCTTAACTCGGGACGCCCGAAGCGCAATGGCGCTACATATCGGCATGCTGCTTACCGATGCTGCTTAAAGTCGGCTATCGGCGCCGACTTTATGCAATAATTCAACATTGATTTTTGTTATTGTGAACGCTACTAAAATAATAGCAAATAATGATCGAATTGGGGGGAAAATCTATAACTTTTGAGTGAACTTGACTTTCAGCCTCCACATCCTGGTCAAATGGTCTCCTCGAAAGCTGGTTCTAAAACCATGTTGGGAAAGTAAAAGCGGGTGCATTTCATGTTGACTTTAGAAACCTTTATATTATACTGTGATCCTTGTCTTAATTGTATTGAATTGATTCACAAAGTTCCGATTAACTGGGGCCTGCAGGTAGTAATTCACCACATAGATTAGTGTTTTTATAAATAATGGGTTGGAAGTTATTCAGGTGAGTTGCCGCCAAGTTTTCCTTTCCCTTAACACGCATTATTCGCAAGTCACAGTGTCCAGTAAGCCTTGTGCTAAGATGAAATCAGTCTCTGGTGTTTAATTTCAGCTGTCCAAATTGTGTTCCTTTCACAATCAATCTCTAGACTCGCTTTTTGATTGCTTTGCTTCATTTGTCTTAACTGCTGAAAGAGCTGTCAAGGTGGGCTTGCCTGATGCACTTCCAGCCATGACTGACAATATTTCTACCCTGATGTCGTTGTAATCTAATTAAATTGTTTTATGGGTGTAAATGTAAAATGTTTTCTTCATGGTGTTTCTCCTCTTTATTCCTCGCAGCTGCCAAAACCCTGCAGATCTTTAACATCGAGATGAAGAGTAAGATGAAAGCCCACACCATGACTGATGATGTCACTTTCTGGAAGTGGATCTCTCTTAACAGTCTTGCCCTGGTGACGGATAATGCAGTCTATCATTGGAGCATGGAGGGAGACTCTCAGCCAGTCAAAGTATTTGACAGACATTCCAGCCTGGCAGGCTGTCAAATCATCAACTACCGCACCGATGCCAAGCAGAAGTGGCTGCTGCTCATTGGCATTTCTGCTCAGGTGTCATAAGCATTTGAAATAATCATTCTGGGTTTTTGGTCTAGAATTATACATACCTATTGCTCTTGTTCTAGACACACACATGCTTAAGTTGAGATGTTTTGTTAATTTCTTGCTTTCATTTTAATTAATCATTTCTTTATTTTCATTTGTTTTCTTTAACTTATTAACTTTATTATTATTTATATATTTATTATTATTAGTTGTAGTAGTATTTTATTTCCTTAAGTCTTTATCTGTCTTTCTTTCAGTCAAATGTTGCATACTGAATCAAGGGCGTTTTTCCAAATCTCTCAAGTATTATGTTTCTTGTTACAGCAAAACAGAGTTGTTGGTGCCATGCAGCTATACTCAGTTGACAGGAAGGTGTCACAGCCTATCGAGGGTCACGCTGCTGCCTTTGGCCAGTTCAAAATGGAGGGAAATGCAGAAGAATCCACTCTCTTCTGTTTCGCTGTGCGAGGTCAGGCAGGAGGAAAGGTGTGTTTCCAGATGGTTTTTAATCACATTTAATTGCATTAACTAGAAACATTTTATTCAGCAAAGAGGCGTAAACTGCCAGTATTCCTAACACAGTTGTCTAAATAAGAGAGGAAGTGGTCTGGAAAGTTTTTTTGGGTGTTAACTACAGTTTTTGAGGAAGAGGCCATGTTGCTTGCTAGTTTTAGTTTCAGAGGTATATGTTAATAATATTATTAAACAACATTATCTTTTTTTAATTATTCTCCAGAGCTGATTATTGATGATCACTTAATTTGTCACTTATACTTGCATTATTTTGTGTGTATTACTTCACAACATGAAATTAACAAAAGAATTCATTATTCAGCTTCACATTATTGAAGTGGGGACACCACCGACCGGAAACCAGCCATTCATAAAGAAAGCTGTGGATGTGTTCTTCCCTCCAGAAGCACAGAATGACTTCCCCGTTGCCATGCAGGTATGTGGATTCTTGGACTTTTTTTCCAGTGAAAGAGACATTACTTTGTTTCTTCCTTCCTCCTTTACTGGTTGTCCCATCTTTTTCAAATAAATGCTGCTCTTTTGAATTTAATTTTCATCAAAGAATCCTGAAAAAAAAATCTGCGTATTAGAAAGATTTCTGAAGGACCATGTGACAGGTATTATGGCTGCTGAGTATTCAGCTTTGCTATCAGGAATAAATTACACTATAAAATATATTCAAAGATAATTTTTTAATAGTACTGATACAATATTAAGTTTTTACTGTATTTTTGATTAAATAAATGCAGCCTTTTAAGCATAAGATAATTATTTTAAACAAACAAAAACAAAAAATCTTACCAACTCCAATGTTTTGAACATTAATGTAAATTCATCCAGATTTGAACTGACCACCAACAAATTTCTTGTCACACAGATCAGCTCCAAACAGGACGTTGTATTTCTCGTCACTAAATACGGTTACATTCATCTGTATGACCTGGAGACGGGCACCTGCATCTACATGAACCGAATCAGCGGGGAGACCATTTTTGTGACGGCACCCCACGAAGCCACATCTGGAATCATCGGCGTGAACAGGAAAGGACAGGTACATGCTGAACATTAAATTCAGATTAACCCAAGTGGTATAGATGACATGTGAATTAAACTGAGCAATGATAAAAGTGCCACAATGTTTACAGTTTCCAGGGAAATCAACCCTCAAATGGCTTACTTATAGTTGTCTCTACACATTAAGCTGGGTTAGGAGGAAATATATTAACTCTGTAAAAAAATTACACGCTCCAGCTGTAATGAGTGGCAATATTTCAAATTTTTAGCAGCTGTGTCACTTTGATCCTGCACCACGGACCTCTATATGTGTGTTTGGTCAGATCTCTGCTCTGTCAGAGGGAATATAAGGAGGACACAACACAACTCAGCTGATTACCCCAGAGGCAGAACATTTAATACTCTTCTCTTACTGAGACATGGAAACCACCCATCCTCCCTCTGCACAGTTAATCTTTTTTTCATTTCCTCTTAACATAGCTTGAAGCATCTCTCATCCTGAAATTTTCACTTGAACTTGGAGATCAAGACCACCATAGTCAATAGAAGCATCATGATGCATAGATAATGTCAAAACGGGATAAATTTCTGCTGGATCTCAGAATATTATAAATAAACAGGTGTTCAGTAACTCAGGTGAGTTGACATTCCTGTCTGCCAGCTCTCTCTGTTCACAATGCTCCATTATGAGCTTGTTAATGGATCCCGCGAGCGTGTAAATAATTTTCCAATCATGCCAGAGAAAGTCTTAAATTATTCAGCGGGTGACAGAAAGCCAATCCAATCTGTGTCACGCTGAACCTGAAGAGCATTATTACCTTAGTCAATAATACAGAACCTCCGCCTGGGTCAACCAACAATGCCATGCACAACAGCACAAAGGTGAAATGCATAGAGTTAATGCAATGATCGTCTGTAGGGTTATGTGTGTTTTAGCTTACAGTTGTAACTATTTTGTAGAGTGTTATGTAATTGGGTTACAATAAGTTTGTCTGTTATTTTACATGTTGGTCGTAAGATCTAATATATTATGGATGGATTGGTATTAGAATAAATTTCATGTCTGAATATGATTTATGTAAGTTTAGGTAAAGGAAAAGGAATGCAGATCTCTCTTCCTGTCTCTGTTTCCCCTGCTCGTACTGGCATTCTCCATCTTCCTGTCCTCTGCGCCAGTCAGCACTGGTGTGTGATGAAAAGTCCGTTTCTAACCAGCTGCGTCTGCACTCGTGAGCGCAGTGACCTTCACTGAAAATAGCTGCGGAGAATGCAAGAGGGAGACTGACTGAGAGAGAAAAAAAAGTGGCAGTTATCATGTGATCTTGCCATGGGAGGCATTGACTGGTGTCCTAAATCCTTTCACATTAACACAGGCAGAACCTGACCGCCAATCACAGTGCGCTTAGGCAGAATGCATCATCAGCTTCTGTGACATCACACTTTGCCCTGCCTTTTTTCTTTAATCAGGCCTACTATACTACTGTAACATAACTCTCAATAAGTTAAATGTCTGGTCTGTTAGTACTTCAGGCCTTAGACAGCTCATACGGACTGGGAAAAAAAAAAGATTTTATGTCATAGTACCACTACACATTGTTTTATGTTAACCTAAATTACACATACCTGTTTTGTTCCTGTATTATGGCAAAATAAAATTTGGCATAATAAACAAATAAATAGATTAAAATTATTAACAATGTTTATTTATTGTGACAAAAAGCAGATGCACATTATTATTATTATTAATAACAATAATAATTAGTAATACACTACTAATAATTAGTCATATTAATTAATTTAACAGTAATTTATTAAATTAAGATTTTTAATAAAGTATCTATTTGTTAATAGTTAATCTTTTTATAGTAATATAATAATATAATAATAATAATACAATTAAAATTTGTTTCTGCATTTTAACATAATAAACAAATAAATATACATAACATAAGCAATTCATTACAGATAAAACTGTTAAATTATTAACAATAATATTGTTTATTATTATAGTTGTTGTTGTCATGGTTAATAGCAATATCCAAATTATTTAGAAATAATTTTTGTACACTTTTTAATCTGAATGGTTGCATTATTTTTATTTTATTATTTGAGAATGAATGGAAATTCTATAAATAATATAATAAA
>NW_015546055.1:727097-750103 GCF_001515605.1 Sinocyclocheilus anshuiensis | reverse complement strand
TTTTTTTATGAAACATATTTTCCAATTGATAACAGAGATGTGCTATGTGCAGATGTTTGTTTTGTTTGGGGTCCTCGTCAGGAGTGACTCATTATTACTATCATCATCTCCTCAGACCTTGGGCTTTTATTGACGTCAATGCAGCATTCTTCCCCCGTGGAGCACTGCAGCTTCTGTCTGTCTATCTCACACACACACACACACACACACAAATGTAATCTCTGATTCACTTGCCCTCTCCTTTTCTTTCTCTCTCACTACCTCTTTGTGGAGGAAAGCTGGTAGACACAATGAGCTGCTCTATCTTTACTCCTCTCTTTAGTGTCTCTGCCTCCCTCCATCTCTGGGCAAGCTGACCCATATTGTTGGGGGTGGGACGGGCAGGTTTAAGCGCAGAGTGATATTCATCCATGCAGAATAACACCTGTGATTTTGATCTGATGCCAATCTAGAACACACAGTAGCGCACAAACACTTACGACATGCACTTACAGCAGAGATTCAGAAAATTGACAGTGCGATCTTGTCCACCTGGTTGGTCACAAGCAGTTAAAATAGTCCCAGACTGGGGGAAAATGTTTTAATCTTGGTTGTTTATAATAAACTGGCCTCACTTGTCTAGTCTAATCCGTGTTCACACAAGTTAGGCGTCATAAATCTGTTTTATTGGTTTGTGGATGTCAATGTTTTAACCTAGTAGCTGAAGAAGCCCTTCCATGCTTCACTATGTACTGTACCTCCAGAGAAATATTGCAGAACATTGTGCTTTGATGGGCTTTTGGCGGCCTCAGCTTGTGTCTCTTGGCCAAACATCTACAGTAATAATGTCAAACTTTAAGCATCTCTCAAACAACCTCTTGGCTTGTCACTAATTCCTAGAGATCTTATTAGTAGCAGTGTTTTATTGGAAATAAAGATACAAGATGTTTGGTCAAAGCAATGACATCTTGGTTGAAAGGGGACACCTTTCACGTCTCACTGCACTCTTGCATCTGATCGTGTTGCATACTAGAGACGAGCATTAGTATACACCTTTGCTTCAGTGTGAGGAGGTCAGCTGATATGAGGTGTTACGTTTTCTCATTAAGGGTCATTGATATTATATAACAGATCACTTTTGCTGTGTGTGTGATGGATTTTCCAGCTGCTTTTATGCAGGTAAAAGTGACCAGGGGAACTTCCTGTTTGCTCCTCCTTCCTGTGAAGATGCTAAATTACATTAAAGCTCTGTTGAGAAAATTTGAGAAAATAAAACATTTAAAACATTGAGCAATGAGAACATTTTACACAATAATAGTAATGATAATAAAAATAACAGCAACAGTAAGAGTTGTCCTTGGCAGTTCATTAATGTTAATTTTGTCAGCTATTTTTTTTATTTAGTCTTAGTGCTGTGTCAAATGTAACTTTTAGTTTTTATCATATTTAGTCAACTTGTCCTATTTTAGTTTTAGTTGACTAAGGCCCGGTTTCACAAACGGGGCTTAGCTTAAGCCATGACTAGACCTTAGTTAAATTAAGATATTTAAGCAACTTTTACAAAAATGCCTTAGAAGAAAACATTACAGGTGTGCATCTTGACACAGAACAATGACACTGACATATTTTAAGATATGTCAGAGCAAGATATTTTCAGTTGAGACAGCTCAAACATGCATTTTAGTCTGGGACTAACTTAAGCCTTGTCTGTGAAATCGGGGGTAAATGTCTGAGCATTTTAGTCTAGTTTTAGTCAGTGAAAACTTACTAACATACTTACATTATATACGTCCTACTGTATATAATGGTTAAAATTATAAAAATGATTATTTTGCTCCGTGTTAATTGCAATGATTGTTGTCATTTGGGAAATGTATTTTTACATTCCATCAGAAGTTGTTCTTTCACCAATAAGCACAAATCAATAGAATATCGACTCATGCATGGTTTATTTTACCTCATCTAGTGTACAGATTTATAACAGGATATCAATTAGAGGCTAATTAAACACCAAAGACTTTAGATATACACTCGCTCTGTCTACGTTATGAAAAGTAACAAAAACCTACTCTCAAATATTATAACAGAGAAATTCCTAATAGTAATTCCAATAATTCCAAATTGCATTAATGTTTCTCTTTTAAAACAATGGCAAAAAGACTTATATCCGCACAATAAGCCAAGTTTGTAACAGTAACGTTACAATCAGCAACCACTATTGCAAACAATACAGTCGAGATCCATGACAGAACACAGACTGGCTGAATGACACTTTCATTTAAATTAAACAGAATACCTCAAATGGAGATCGCTCAACTCCAGCTTACTTGTACAGTACTGAATGTCGGTGTTTTCAGATCATGGTGCCTCCGCAGAGAGAGCGCGTGAGAATGGTTGCCAGATTGCATAAAGCAAAAAGCCGGGCAGAGTACGTATTCGTTTAACAGAAAAGCTCTGATTGGGGGATTTGGGCATGCTCACGACTGTCTGTAGCACAAACTTCCTGTCACATAATAACATATGTGTGGGCGCATACTCGCACGTCAGCTGATGCTATTAGTTTACAATGGAGAGTGAGGACTCGTGTGCAGACCTTCACCAGCAGTACCAACATCTAAAGCTCACAATGTAAAAGTTATAATCACTGATGATTTCGATGTGAAAGATGATGACATGGAATTTTATGCACATCCCTACTTGTTTGAACCAGAACACTCCGACCAAGAACTGAGAGAGATGACCAAGAACACACGTGAGCTTACGCTGTTTGTTTACAACCGAGAGTGAGGACATTTCTCAGTATGTTTAATTCAAAAAGCTTACATGTGTTAGAGTTGTGTGCATTCTCCTCTCTTTTTCTGATCTGGTTCTCTGTATGTAATAGAAATGTGCTCTGAAAGATTAAATTCCTCACCTTGTCTGACCTTCCTGTACGTCGTCTGAAGGTAAATTACTAATTGCAAACACAAATTTATCACTCCATTGTGTATGTGTTTGTTTTGTAGGTGTTGTCAGTGTGTGTTGAAGAGGAGAACATCATTCAGTACATCACCAATGTGCTGCAGAATCCAGACTTGGCTTTACGGATGGCAGTCCGAAATAATCTGGCAGGAGCCGAGGAGCTGTTTGCCCGCAAGTTTAACAACCTCTTTGCCGCAGGAAACTACTCGGAGGCAGCTAAAGTGGCCGCTAATGCTCCAAAGGTGATTAGGGCTGAATATTCTTGTAATATGATGTTTAATAATAACATAATATTAGAAATGAAATTAAATAGAATAATTTATTATAATTAATTGAAATAAGGCACTTTTATCATAATTGTATTATTATATACTATTAAACATTTTATCAGTATTATATAATACTTCTCTTCACTTCCAATTATCTTCACTTCTTGTTTATCTCAGGGTATCCTGCGCACTCCTGACACCATCCGCCGGTTCCAGGGCGTCCCGGCCCAGCCCGGCCAGACATCCCCACTTTTGCAGTATTTCGGGATCCTACTGGACCAGGGCCAGCTCAACAAGTTTGAGTCTCTGGAGCTGTGCAGACCCGTCCTTCAGCAGGGCCGCAAACAACTTCTGGAGAAATGGCTGAAGGAGGACAAGGTATGTGGAGGAGTTCGCAGGGGAGATGATTATCTCCACTCACACCCACAAGAGCCTCTTCCTCTGTATGCATGTGTGTGTGTGTTTGAGCGAGAGGCTCAGGGAACAGGGTGTGCTCTTCACATGTGTTTTTTTTTTTCACAAACAGAAAGAATGCCTCCATATTTTTGAGACAAAGAAGGGGTCTGTGTGAGAACGACTGTGTTTGTGTGTGAATATGTGTGTCTGTTATCTAAGATGTTTGCTTTAGATGTGATGTCATGTGTTTATTATGTGGGGCCAGGGGTGTTTGGGTTTTTTTCCTTCTAAAGCACAGAGGAAAGTCTTGGGTTTCATTCCAGTCTGTTTTTTTACAATACGCATTTAAAATAACTGAAATAAAATGTTCTTTCTCATAGTCTCAACAAGTTACATCTCTTGACTTGGTTTATTGATTGAACTGACATGATTTGTTGTTTCACAACCATGATTTATTTAGAGAGTTGAGGACCATGATGCTATGCTCAGTCCTGAAATACTCTGAACGGAAAAAATACACACAAAGAGCACTATGCCAAATAAAGTTTTCCTTGTATTCATTTCAACCTTAAAATTGGACCCTCCTTCACAACCATTCAAAACATTTGGGGTCAGGTGCATTAAATTGACCAGAAATGACAGTAAAAAAACTTTCATAATGTTACAAATGATTTATATTTGAAATAAATGCTTTTGAACTATCTATTCATCTAATAATCCTGAAAAAATCACTGTTTCCAGTGCTCCAACACAACTGCTTTTTATCTTTGTTGATGATGATAATAATAATAAATGTTATTTGAGCACCAAATCAGTATATTAGAATGATTTCTGAAGGATCATGTGACACTGAAGACTGGAATGGTGACATGTTTTTTGTGAATCATTGTCAAAAAGAACCGGCTCTTAAAAATCAAATGTCTTTGAATTCACACAGCATTCTTATACTGTATTTAACCTTAATTGTGAATTACTGTTGTTTCTCTTCAGCTTGAATGCTCAGAGGAGTTGGGCGACTTGGTGAAGTCTGTGGACCCCACTCTTGCTCTTAGTGTCTACCTGAGGGCCAACGTACCCAACAAAGTCATTCAGTGTTTCGCAGAAACCGGCCAGTTCCCCAAGATTGTCCTGTATGCCAAAAAGGTATGATGACTGATCAGTCAATTTTAAGGTTAAAAAGATTTTAAATGAATTAAAATAGACATATGGACTCCAATAAAACAGGTTTGAAAACATACTCGTACTTCATTTGGTGTTTATAGGTGGGCTATACTCCAGACTGGATCTTCCTGCTGAGGAACGTGATGCGGATCAGTCCTGATCAGGGTCTGCAGTTTGCTCAGATGCTCGTTCAGGATGAGGAACCGCTGGCTGACATCACACAGGTCAGGAGGAGAGGAGATGAAAGGGGAGTGGGAGATTGAGAAGAAAGGAATAAAAGGAGCAGAGTTTGAAATGATTTAGAGAGAAACCGTGTGACCCAGAGGCTGTTTAAGAATCATTTAATGAGCTCAGAAAGACGTTCACTGAAAAAATGTGTTTTTCTCCCAGATCGTTGATGTGTTTATGGAGTATAACCTGGTCCAGCAGTGCACGTCCTTCCTTTTAGATGCTCTGAAAAACAACCGCCCATCAGAAGGTCCACTGCAGACCCGTCTGCTGGAGATGAACCTGATGCATGCACCACAGGTACACAATGCACACTGAAATGCA
Source organism: Sinocyclocheilus anshuiensis (assembly GCF_001515605.1). Lineage (NCBI taxonomy): Eukaryota > Metazoa > Chordata > Actinopteri > Cypriniformes > Cyprinidae > Sinocyclocheilus > Sinocyclocheilus anshuiensis. The sequence continues at coordinate 744,785 of NW_015546055.1, read as the reverse complement.
TCTGGATACACTTATTGTCATTGTGTTAGACTGCTTTCAAGCAAAACGGTCTCTTGCAGGTTGCAGATGCCATCCTAGGAAATCAGATGTTCACTAACTACGATCGTGCCCACATTGCCCAGCTGTGTGAGAAGGCAGGGCTTCTGCAGAGAGCTTTAGAGCACTATACCGACCTGTATGACATCAAACGAGCTGTCGTACACACGCACCTGCTCAACCCAGAGGTACCCAACAAGTTCTTGATTTATCATACTGAATTGAAGTCTGGCCTTCTTTTTCATGCTTTTTTACTCTGTTAATGTCTGCAGTGGCTGGTGAACTACTTTGGCGCTCTGTCAGTGGAGGACTCTCTGGAGTGTCTGAGAGCCATGCTTTCTGCTAACATCAGGCAGAACCTTCAGATCTGTGTCCAGGTGGCCTCCAAGTATCATGAGCAGCTGAGTACTCAGTCCCTAACTGAGCTTTTCGAGTCTTTCAAGAGTTTTGAGGGTAAGAACTAGATTCTTCATGATTTACTAACCTGGTGTCACTGGAAAATTCAACCACTTTGACATGGGCTCCCATGGTCTTGAACAACCTGGAAATATCAGGAAATATTAAAACTTTATTTTTTAGAAAAGAAAAGGCTACTTTTGTATTTTCATTAAATGTATTTTCTTTTTATTTTTACTTTTTTTTTTTCTTTGTGTTTTTAGCAGTTGTACTTAATGCTCTTTGCTTTAAGTACTAGACTGTTTGAAAAGATAATACGCTTTCTGAAAATGTATGTAAATTTCACATTTTCATTCCCTTTTAAAGCATGAACACTCAAAAGGATGTATTTGCCCATTGTGCCATTGTTTTTTTTAAGGTCACCAGCAGAAGTTATTTAAGACAGCATGGCAGGTTAAAAACAAATCCAATTTTTTGAAAACTTATTTTGAAGTTTCATCTAGCTAATTTTGAATGCAAGAACGTGTCTTGTTCTTTTGAGTCTGTTTTAACTGATTTAACAAACTGATCAACAAATTGGTTAGCTTAACCAATAACCTTATCCAATAATCACAAACATCTGAAAGTTCATAAAGTACATTCAAAACAATAAGACTTAATAGGACATTTTTCCTGCATATGAATCCCACCTAGAGTATACGTTGGTCATGTTTCATCTGATATATCTGGCAGGCCTAACAATTCTGTTGGCAGACACTGCTAGAAAATCACTCTTGAGTGTATTTGAACTTGTACGTAAACACTCGTGGTCACTCTGCTGGTTGCCTTTCATAGTGCAGACACAATGTGACTGGTATCTTGGCCATGTAATGGCTCTGTTCTGCGTGTGGAGCAGCATGTAGCCTTCTGTTCTGGGCTAAGTAGGACAAAAGGTTTGGCAATCAGAGCAGGCAGTGCACAGGGCCTGCGGCCACCCACAATCCCTCAGGCTATTCACATGACAGCAAGAGTGCTTTTGACAAGAAGGAACATTTTAATGGAAACGCAATGCTCATGCAAATGTAGCGGCCTGAATTGGAAATTTAAAGGGTTTGTGCACCCTGTCATCATTCACTCACCCTCATGTCATCCCAAACCATTTGACTTTCCTCTGTGGAACATAAAATATTTTAAAAGGACAAAAAATCCCATTAAAGTCTCATTGAAGTACAAAATGTCTAGATCAAACGGTAACTGCAATCAGACGTCTGTAATAACAGTCAAGTGTCATTTATTGTTCTGTGCTGGATGCAGGTCTGTTCTACTTCCTTGGCTCGATTGTGAACTTCAGCCAGGACTCAGAGGTGCATTTCAAATACATCCAGGCCGCATGCAAGACGGGCCAAATCAAAGAGGTGGAGCGGATCTGTCGGGAAAGCAACTGCTATGACCCTGAACATGTCAAGAACTTTCTCAAGGTACTGCCAAGACTCTGTCAGTGAAACCCCTCGAAATGATCCATAGCTGACCGCAAAAAGCACATTATATTCTCTAGTTTCTCATCTGTTAAAACTCTTTAACATCTTTTTTTTCCTCATTACATTTCCTGTTTTGTTCTTTTCTACTGATCTGTCTTTTATCATTTACATACAAGCCGTTTGCAATTTCAGATGCAAGTGTATAAAATTGTAACAGATTTATTTATTTTTTTTAATGGATATGTCTGTTTGATCCTTGTCATTTTGATAAAGGAATATTCTGGGTTTAATGCAAGTTCTGTTATCTCTATTAACACCTTTTGTGGCAATTGTCAATGTCAGTTACCACCAAAAAAAATGTATATATATACAGTTTAAAATTCAACACAAATTGTGGTAACAGTAAGTAAATACTGTTAAAATAAATATTAAATTTGCATCGTTTTAAAAACAAGCCACGAGATTTAAACCTTTATAATGATCACAAATTAATCTTAAGATTAGCGCATGAAATAATTTTAACTCATCTTTACTGGTTTTATTTTAAGTATTTTAATCTTTTTATAATTATTATTTATTATCATTTATTCATTATTATACAGACAAGGTTAATAAGCGATTCCATCAAAATAGTCTCATGCTAACATGTATAAAGGCTTAATTGCAATCGCACATAAAATCACTTACTAACTTTGTTTGATGACAAAATGGCCACAGGAATTGCATCAGAAATGCATAACCAGAAATGCATCTACTTTGAAAAGTATTCCTAAGTCAAAAGAATGATTTGGAAAACTCAAATAAAAAAGTTTTTACTAAATAATTCAATAAAGTGCTTCAACAAAAATACCAGCTTCAGATCTCTGCTTCTAAAACCCCCAGAACCCTGACCTGGTTTACAACAGTGTTTTACTGTTGATGTGAAAATAATAATAATAATAATAATAATAATAATAAAAAAACAAAAAAGTTAAATAAAATATAAAAAAAATAAAACTTAAGATAAAAAAGGATGTTTAAATTATTTTATGTGGTAATCAACATCGTTACAAATGCTATTGAAAGAGCTTGATTTATATTGATTCAGTACATTGTTTTAGTGTCAATGACATTGAATAAACATGCGTACTGTACAATAAAAAGGAACATTTACTATCTTGGAAATTTGGGGGGAAATCCAATAAAGGTTGTATTCTCTTTTTATTAACAAATGATCCCTATTTAGATCAGGCAGCCATGTGCCAGTAGTTTTCTAGTTTTAGGGAGTTGATCTCACTCTTTTATCCTCATGGTGGCTGTTGTTATCTCCTGTGCTTTACCCTGTACTTATGGGATGCTCAGGACTTGAATCAGGTAAATTAACCCTAAGTACTACAAGATTACTTTATTCCTTTTTCTTTTGTCATCCCTTCTTTTCTCCTAGTGGTCATTTGAAGGATTAATACTGGGATTGGTGTGTGCGATGCACATACAGGGAGGTTTCAAAAAGCATTGACTGCTGGGAACAACCCTCTCTTGGCCTGAACTTGAAATGGTAGCGAGTGACCGGGCTGAGATTGAGTTTGTGGTTTTGTGGTACTGTGTTGATGTGTGTTTGGCTGTGGTTGATTTGTGGTGACCATGTTCTGCAGAAATGGAAGCCTCGGGTCTTTTTCAGAATCTATTCCACCAGAGTCAGACCTTATAAAGTTGACTGCACAGTTGGACTCTGCCAGCTTCATAGGGTGGATCCAGAAAGCCCAGTTTTGTGGAATGATTTTGTGACTTGCTCAAATTTTATATAGTGGTGTTTAAGGCTTCACTGCAAATGTTCAGCCTCTGTAAATATCTGTAGACACGCTTAATGTGTTGAAGGTTGTGGAGGTCAATTGTGGCGTTCCTGTGGAGTGAATTGTACAATCCCAGTTCATTAATCCTGTATGTGTTGTAAACTGCACTGTGTGGCAAAAGAATAGTTAAATGTTTTAGCCAGCAGGGGGAGCAGTACTGCCACCTCAAAGTTTGACATGATTCAAGCCTTGTTTTCAGTTAGAGACCTTCTTTTAACCACTAACTACACAATTCTTCAAAAAACGTATTTTGTGGACTACTCCGTTATCTTCGAATCCTGTTTATAACATTCTCAATTTGTCATGTTTGATTTTTTTTTTTTTATTATTTTCAAATTTAATTTTTTATTATATCTTTAAATTGTGAATTATTTGGTAAGTTTTATAGAACTTGTTTTTTTATTGCTTTGATATTTATTTTTTTAAATATAAATTACTTGGTAGGCTTTTGTAGAACTAGTTTGTATTGCTGTAATATTTCCTTTTTTAATTACTATTTACTCTGCAGCTTTTATAGAATTAGTTTTTTATTGCTTTAATATTTACTTTTTTAAATTATGAACTACTTAGTAGATTTTTGTAGAACTAATCATTTTCAGTGATTAGTTATTGTATTTATTTTTAACAAATACAGTCGGATCTGTTTCACAAACTTAAATCTTTTTAAGTTTTGTCTTCCAGTTTTGAAGTTACGTAAAATTAAGTCTTATACTGAATAATTAATGTAATGTTTTGCATTAAAATTCATTTTAGAAGTCACATTAAAAATCGCCTGGAGTCTTTTGCAGATTTGACTGTATTACTGAACATGCTTTCTGTGTGTCTGACATCTGACATTATCTTCTAATGTCTTCATCGTCTGACTGACAGGAAGCTAAACTCACCGACCAGCTGCCTCTCATTATTGTGTGCGATCGCTTCGACTTCGTCCATGATCTTGTACTCTACCTGTACCGAAACAACCTGCAGAAGTACATTGAAATCTACGTGCAAAAGGTGAGTAACCTTTACTTACTGCTCACATTACTTACTCTCTGTAGTCAAGGAGTAAATGATCATTTGTATATATAGGTGAACCCAAGCCGTCTGCCTGTGGTAATTGGAGGGCTTCTGGATGTTGACTGCTCTGAGGACATCATCAAAAACCTGATCCTGGTTGTGCGGGGCCAGTTTTCCACCGATGAGCTGGTGGCAGAAGTGGAGAAGAGAAACAGGTATAAACTTTGCATATCAAACCAAAAGTTATCAAAACAAGTTGAGTTTTACATTTCTTTCTTCTGCAGACTGAAGCTGTTGTTGCCATGGCTGGAGTCTCGTATCCATGAGGGCTGTGAAGAGCCAGCTACCCACAATGCCTTGGCCAAGATCTACATCGACAGCAACAACCACCCAGAACGCTTCCTGCGGGAAAACCCGTACTACGACAGCCGTGTGGTGGGGAAATACTGTGAGAAAAGAGACCCTCACCTGGCCTGTGTTGCCTATGAGAGAGGACAGTGCGACCAGGAGCTCATCAACGTTAGTATGCTTGTCCATAAATAAGCTTTAAGCTTTTTCGTACCTAGTTCAGTGTAACCAAACAACAATATAAAGCATAAAATATGTTTCTTTTAATTTTTCTCCGCAGGTGTGCAATGAGAACTCGCTGTTCAAGAGTTTGTCCCGTTACCTGGTGCGTCGCAGAGACCCGGACCTCTGGGCCAGTGTGCTTTTGGAGACCAACCCCTACAGGAGGCCCCTTATTGACCAGGTACACATATATATATATATGGGTGTTACATTCATCTCTCACGATACATAAACATGGATCATACAGGAATTGAAAGTGCATGATTGTTATTTTTAATTAATTTCACATTAATATAGGGTGAAATAGTCTATTTTAAATAGATGAATGTTACTGAATAGATGAATAGATGTATGCATTGAATTTATAATTGCCATTCAAGAATCTGAGGTGAGTTTGTTGCAGTACATTCTGGGATTCCTAATCTGATGAATATCTGAGCATAATTATTCTACCTTCTGTTTTAAACAGTCTTTACTCTAGAAAGCATTCCTGTGATCCCTTAAAATTCTCCCTATAGTCTCACTAGGCTTTGTAACCGACTATTGTTTATAGTTTATGGTCAGGAAGATTTTTTTAAGAAATTAGTACTTTTATTCAACAATGATGCATTAATTCATCAAAAGAGACAGTAAAGACATTTATAATTTTACAAAAGATTTATATTTCAAATAATTTGTGCTTTTGAACTTTCTATTCATCAAAGCATCCTGAAAAAAAAATGTATCATGGTTTCAACAAAAATATTAAGCAGCACAACTGTTTTCAACATTGATAATAATAATGTTTCTTGAGCACCAAATCAGAATATTAGAATGATTTCTGAAGGAACATGTGACACTGAAGACAACTTTTAAAAAAATTCAGCTTTGCCATTACAGGAATAAATTACATTTTAAAATAAATATTGTAAACATTTTAAACTCAAACTATAAGTAATATATGTCTTAAAATCTCTGATTCTCTTTTGACCTTCCTGTATGGTTTTTGAATATCAAGTTGTTTTTTGTGTCTTTAGGTGGTGCAGACAGCCCTGTCAGAGACTCAGGACCCAGAGGAGGTGTCGGTCACAGTGAAGGCCTTCATGACTGCTGACCTGCCCAATGAACTCATTGAGCTCCTGGAAAAGATCGTCCTGGACAGCTCAGTGTTTAGTGAACACAGGTGCATAAGCCCAAAAATATTCCAACCTATGAACATTTGGAACAGGCCATTTTTGTGTGTTTTCTGACTTTTACGGACATAAAATTCCTGGCCCGAACAGTCCTGTGCAACCTTTTAATGCAATTTAATAAAGTTTAATCTAAGTCCAATTTTCGTCCTGTTCCTAGAAACCTGCAGAACCTGCTCATCCTAACAGCCATCAAAGCAGACCGCACCCGCGTCATGGAATACATCAACCGCCTGGACAATTACGACGCCCCAGACATCGCCAACATCGCCATCAGCAGCGAGCTGTTCGAGGAGGCCTTTGCTATCTTCAGGAAGTTTGATGTCAACACCTCTGCAGTGCAGGTATATAGTTGAGCCACACTTTCAGTAGCCTTCACTTTCAAGTTAAGGCTTCCTGAAGTGATTTATTGAATAGCAGACAAGGAAAGAGCTGATGTTTCCTGGCCTCCTCAGGTTCTGATTGAGCACATCAGTAATCTGGACCGGGCGTATGAGTTTGCGGAGCGCTGTAATGAACCTGCAGTGTGGAGTCAGCTGGCTAAGGCTCAGCTGCAAAAGGGTCTCGTCAAAGAGTCCATTGACTCCTACATCAAGGCTGATGACCCCTCGGCTTACATGGAGGTGGTTCAGGTTTCTTCCCAGAGTGGTACGTCCTCTTCTCTTCTAGTACTAAATGATAAATTATTATACTTAAGGAAATTTTTCCTCTGATTCTGTATTCACAACTATATTTCCTGTCTCAGGTAACTGGGAGGACTTGGTGAAGTTTCTGCAGATGGCCAGAAAGAAGGCCAGAGAGTCATATGTGGAGACAGAGCTGATCTTCGCACTGGCCAAAACCAATCGTCTCGCTGAACTGGAGGAGTTTATAAATGGACCAAATAATGCACACATCCAGCAGGTAATGCACAATTACTTTTTATGAATTCCTTAGTAATTTTTTGTGCTTTTGACATTTTTATTACTCTGTGTGTATGTATGTATATATGAAGGGTTTGGTTCCAAAATGCTATAAATCCATTTTGATTAATTTGAGTAAAAATGTGTTTTCTTTACCAAGAAAGTGGCAAGATGAAAACCACTATTTTCTGTTTCAAACATTCACATAGCATCTTTAGGTTATAATAACATTAAAAATTCAAACCAGATTTTGATTTTCAAAGATTTTTTATAAAATGTTATAATTTTTTTCCCAAAATGCAATAAATCCATTGAATCAATATACAGTGCACAGCATAAATGAGTACACCCCCTCTGATCAGCAGCTCAAGAGTGTTAAGATTGAGTGAAATACATGTCCACTGAAGGATTTTCAACTCAGGAGAATGAATATCTTCATTGTCATGTTAAAAAAATGCCCAACAATGCAGGAAATGAGAAGAGGGTAGCATCTTCAGTTTCGAGTTTTTGTATTACATCACACAGTGGTGTGTGAATTCATGACAGCGTTGATGTACAGGAAGTACAACTCCCTCATACCGTCAGCACTCATGCATACCTATAGAAGAGCTTTACTACCACTGAATGCCACTGTGGGAAACAGACACTTCTCTCTGTACTCCTCCTCTAGCAACACCAGAACATTTTGGATGCTGTTAGATCCAAAATGATTGAATTGGTCTCATGAGACCAGAGTATGGATTCCCAGAAGTCTATTTTTTGTAAATGTGGGCCTTGGAAAAAGCTTTGTTTGTGCTTTGGCTACAGTCGGTAGTTCTGGTGTGGATGAACAACCATGCATGTCACTTCTGCATGCTGCATCTTACTCTGGTTTGGAAAAAAAGGGAGAAAACATGACAGAATAACTCAGCGGATATCGCATTTTGCGTAAAATTAAAAATGTACTTTTCAATACCGTCCAGATACAATACTGTTTTTGGCGGAAACTCAACTATCGGTTTTTGCAAATGAACTCTACATACATATATATATATATATATATATATATATATATATATATATATACTGTATATATATTTCAGTTTTAGTCATTTTAGTACATCAACCTACATTTTTTCGGTTGCCATGGCAGCATTTCTAATTTTTATTCAAATTTAAAACAAAATATTGTAATATTTATATTGTATTTTATTTTATTTCATTTTATTTCAGCTTTATTTTTAATTATCAAAAACATATTCTAATAGTTTTAGTTTTACTTAACAGTAGCAACACTGGTTATTAAGAGTACTTTAGTATATAAGAAGAACAAATATATTATATAACACTGCTTTATTATTGGCCACAGGTTGGAGATCGCTGCTATGACGAGAAGATGTACGAGGCTGCCAAACTTCTGTACAATAACGTCTCCAACTTCGGCCGCTTGGCTTCTACACTGGTCCACTTGGGCGAGTATCAAGCCGCCGTGGACGGTGCCCGCAAGGCTAACAGCACTCGCACATGGAAGGAGGTGTGCTTTGCTTGTGTGGATGGGAAGGAGTTCAGATTGGCTCAGATGTGTGGCCTTCACATCGTGGTTCATGCCGATGAACTAGAAGAGCTCATCAACTATTACCAGGCAAGTTGTGATCCTCCAAGAAAATTCTGCAACCAACAGATAAAAATGAAATTGAATTATAATGTTATAAAATGCTCTCTATAGGACCGTGGCTATTTTGAGGAGCTGATCACCATGCTGGAGGCGGCGTTAGGGTTGGAGCGCGCTCACATGGGCATGTTCACAGAGCTGGCCATCCTCTACTCTAAATTCAAACCACAGAAGATGAGGGAACACCTGGAACTCTTCTGGTCCAGAGTCAACATTATATATATATATATATATATATATATATATATATACAGTATATGACTATAAGTATAATTATTAAATATTAGTATAACAACATATCATAAGACATAATAATAATATAATAATGATCAATATAATTATTATTAATTATTATTATAAATATACAAAATAGAATTAAGACATTAATTATAAATATATATTATTAATTATAATAATATATAAATTAAAAAAACGAAAAGGGAATACATTTATGAAGAATACGACAACGCCATCATCACCATGATGAGCCATCCCACAGATGCCTGGAAAGAGGGACAGTTCAAGGACATCATCACCAAGGTAAAGTTCAACTGCTTTTCCTGTGTAGATAAATACACTTCCAATTAACTTTTTTGAGTTTAAACTCAGATAACTTTTTACAGAGTTGCTATTGTTTCCTAAAACTATAACAATCAGTGTTTGCTAACAGAAATAAAGTCAAAAGAAAATATAAACATGATCTAAACAATTTCTAAATATCTATTTATTTGTCCATTTGAAAGTGACTTGTTAACATTTACATATTGTCAATTATATAATTTTTATTAATTCTAATTATAGGTTTATATTAAAATTATCAATTTTACACACACACACACCCCTATATATATATATATTATTAATTATTATTATAAATATACAAAATAGAATTAAGACATTAATTATAAATATATATTATTAATTATAATAATATATAAATTAAAAAAACGAAAAGGGAATACATTTTAAATGAAAAACAAAACAACAGTAAATGAAAATTAGAAATATTCCCTTGGAAACTAACTGAAATAAAATAAATTTAAGCTGAAAAATGACCAATGTACATAACAAAATTACTTTAAATTTCAAATGAATACTGATCGTATAAAAATCAAAAATTAATTACAAATATGAATAAATAATAAAATAGTATATAAACAATAATATAACAACACCAGGAAATGCATTAAATTACAGTGATTGTTTCTTGTCTTGTTTAGGTGGCTAACGTGGAACTGTACTACAAAGCAATCCATTTTTATCTGGAGTTCAAGCCCTTGTTACTGAACGACCTGCTCATAGTTCTTTCCCCAAGACTGGATCACTCGCGTGCCGTCAACTTCTTCAGCAAGGTAGAGAAACCTTGCCTGTGTGGTGAGCCTTTGAACTTTGAACTTCATGCTTGTTTAAAATCAGCTAAAATGACTTGTTTGTTTCTTCAGGTTAAACAGCTTCCTCTCATCAAGCCTTACCTGCGGTCAGTACAAAACCACAACAACAAGTCTGTCAGTGAAGCACTTAACAACCTCTTCATCTCAGAGGAAGACTATCAGGTACAAACAACACTGTAAAGTATTTTTCAGAAAGACTATAAACATAGTAGCTTTTTACAGTAGCTGTTGTCCGCCAACTCATCATCCATTCAACTCTCCCGTCCGCAGGCACTCAGGACATCTATAGACGCATACGATAACTTTGACAACATCTCACTGGCCCAGCGTCTGGAGAAACACGAGCTGATCGAGTTCAGGAGAATCGCTGCTTACCTCTTCAAGGGTAACAACCGATGGAAGCAGAGCGTGGAGCTGTGCAAGAAAGACAAACTCTACAAGGTGAGGTGGATGACGCGGTGTCGTGCTTGTCGTGCTTTTTTTTTAAATTAAATGTAGCTGATCTGATTCGTGACAGCAACGCATATTCTTCTACCCAGGATGCCATGCTGTATGCATCAGAGTCGAAGGACACAGAGCTGGCCGAGGAGCTGTTGCAGTGGTTCCTTCGGGAAGATAAGAAGGAGTGTTTCGCCGCCTGCCTCTTCACCTGCTACGACCTGCTCAGGCCTGATGTGGTGCTGGAGACGGCGTGGAGGCACAACATCATGGACTTTGCCATGCCTTACTTCATCCAGGTGATGAGGGAATACCTCAGCAAGGTAAGGATGGGCTGCTACTCTAAAATGGGGTACAAATGTATGGAGGACTAGGAATGCCACTTAAAAATAAAAAGAGAATTAATTATTGTGAATTATTTCAAAACGATTACCTTTTACTAACGTTTTAAGCTTGAATGAAATTTTACATTTATTTTCAATTTATTAACATTTACATACAGTAAGTCAACTATATTTGTATCATTATTAAATAATTATAATTATTAGTATAACATATATTGATAATTGATGTCTTCACTTTATTAACTTGAAAATAAAAACATGAATAAATTTGACTAAACATTTTATAATGGTAAACATTTCATTTTAAAATGTATTAACAGTAAATTAATTAATTATTAGTATAACAAAAATGAAGACTTAATTTTAAAAATAAAAACATGAAAAAGAAATTCGCTAACATTTTAAACATGAATTAAACCATTTGAAAAAGTGTATTTCTCACTTTGAAATGTGATAACAGTGAACTGTTAACAGTTACATATAAATTGTATAATTATTATGTAATTAATTATAATTATTATTATAAAGATGTCAAATACCAGAATACTAATTTAAAACTAGTTGTGACTAAAGTTGACTAACATTAATCAAATAAATCATTTTAAATATTTGTCAATTTGAAGTGATTAACATTAACATATAGTAAAATTAGTATAAATGTGTAAAATGAAGACATTAATATATTAACATCAATATATTAACTTGAATATAAAAAGAATAGATTTCACATTTTAAACATGAATTAAAAGTATTTATTTTAAATATCTGTTTGTTGATTTGAAAAGTGAAATAACATTTTTATTAACATCCATATTAATTATAGGCATTAGTATAATTATATATGTATTTACATTATTTTTTACTTAATTTTAATTGACAATAAAACAATGATTATTTTAAGATAGATTCCTATTATTTAACAGAATGATCATATTATACACAGACTGAAAACCTGTTTTCCCTCATGTATTTAGGTGGACAAGCTGGATACCTCTGAGTCCTTGAGGAAAGAGGAGGAGCAGGCGACAGAGACTCAACCCATTGTTTATGGTAAAACGATGGAAGTGCATTGTGATGAAAATTGATTAGTATTTATGTTTTATAAAATATAATAAATGTTATTAATTTTTTTCAATATCTCATTCCTCAGGCACGCCTCAGCTTATGCTGACAGCAGGTCCCAGTGTGCCTGTCCCCCCGCAGCAGGCTTACGGCTATGGGTACACAGCAGCTCCTGGCTACCCCCAGGCTCCTCAGGCCCAGCCGGGTTTCGGTTACGGCATGTAAGGACTCCCTTACATGCCGACCCCCGCCCCGTTTCCCGCTCACCCCTAATCCTGCTGCCACTTGGTTCGGTCCAGCATCCCCATGGATCTCTCTCCCTCAATCCTCCACCAGTCCGACTCTACCACTTTGTGCTCACAACAGGGGATTTGAGCAAACGTTATTCTTTTACTTTACCTTTTTCTTTTTTTTTAAATGATCACGTTTGTTTATCGTGTTTTCTTTATACCATCATGAAGGACTTTATTTCTATATCGTCAAAGATTTCATCAAGAATGATTTTTTTCACATTACAAATACTTACTAGATTAGATTTTCCTGTCAATTTTATCTGTCAATAAAAGGGGAATGGTGTCTACAATGAGGAGGCTTGTGGAAGAAGCAAGTCAGCGTGATTTAAAATGACAAAACAAAATCGGATTTGCACTCCGTAGTCAGAGAAAAACAATTAATGTATCATTTTGATGTGTGTGAACAGCTTGTCCAGTCTGTCAGCATTTAATATTGTATATTCCAGGAAAGAAAAGAAAATCGAGGAAAACGTGCGACTACCGCCAACACAAACAAACACTACTCAATACCAGTAATTCAATGGGGGTGCGTAGCTCTTGAAATATATTAAAAAAAAGGTTATTTTAAATGCATAAAGATGTATTAATACAGTAACTTCAAACCTTTTCCCTGACCTATGCAGGTTCTCGTTTTTGTTTTCCATATGAAAAACAAACTTCTGTTGTGCAGTAACCCATGCTCTTTGTGTGGGACCATCCATTTGAGGAGGGATAATGATTAAAATATATATAAATATGTATGCGGCTCTCCACACCTGTGTGTTTTACTAACCTTACCTCTGCTGCAGCGTGTATGTGTATGCTGGTTGTTGTGATGTTTAGGTCACCCTATGGCACCGAAGTGAGACTAGAAAGCCAGTTTATCCTGCCAGTTATTCCTAAACTCAAGTTACCCTTTATTTGTAAAAAAAAAAAAAAGACAAGATAAGATTAAACTAACTCCCTGTGTGTCCTGTACTCAGTTTTCACTGAGTTGAGGTTAATCATACATATATTGTAGTGATCTGGTTGTGCACAAAGAGAATGAGATTTTTTCCCCAGATTACAATATAAATAAAGGTTTCTTGTTTGTCAAGAAAAGTCTGGTTAAAAACAGATTGTGCCATGTATTCTTTCCCCAAAAATCTTTGTAATGTCTCCCCCTTCATACTCACTGGACAGTTTCATTCTGACATTAATAAAATAAACGGAATTTGTGTCTTAATCACTTGTGTAAATAGAAATGTTAATACTCAAGACTGACTTAAGAAGCCAGTTTGACATAAATCCAGTGTTTTAAATCCATATGTTCACAGAATTTATCATACAAGCATTGTTGTGTGATTCAAAAGGGAACAGGAGGTGGGTTCTGCACCAAAGTTGAACAAACATTGGGTATGAGAGGGGTGATTGAAATATGATAGAAATTATATTCCCAAATAACTAATTTTCTGTACATAAGACTTACTATGACCAAATAAATGTACTCATGTTCAATGATGGAATGGGTGAACTGTTTACTTCAAATAAATGGTTAAACCTATAAATCTATGTGTTATTTAAACCATTTTAATTCAACTTCACCGCAATTTCTGGTTGTATAAAAATGGTAAGTATTGGTCAAACTGTCCCAGATTAGTCCCATCTTAATCCAATAATATCAATCAATACAATTTTAGGTGTCCAGTCACTTTATCAACAAGATCAGCAGGTCCCGGTCCCACGCCAAGAACCGTCCGAGACCCTGGTGCAATTTGGGTTCTTCCAGCATCTTGGATTAAACTGACCGGCAGTCCGATCTCTTTGGCGTGGGACAGCAGCTTCAGCAGACAGTCCTCATCTGGAGCCTTGACCACAACTTTGGGCTGACCACAGTACTCCCACTGTTTCAGGAGCTCTGGGTTTCTGCGCTGGACCTGCTTGTAGGCGGACACGGCAGCGTGGGAGCACTGGGCCGCCACTTTACCTTTGCCCATCTTCAGATCGGTTCGGACCACCAGGATCATTTTGAACTCTCCACTCTCGCCCATCACGCTGGCTTCACTGCCAGCACCGGCGCTGTTTCCTAAAGCTGCCATCATGCTGCAGGACGATCTGCCAAAACGCCCACTGAGGTGCCATCCGAGGCAGAGCCCACAGCCTACACCTGCCAGTATACCCAGAGCGACAGGCCCATACTGAGAATCCATCCTCGTATCTGATGAAACACAAGAGTGATTCGTAATACAAACGTCAGTGCAGTTCTCTACCTTTACACAAAATTACCATAGTACAACCATAGTACAAAGGTTAATGTTACTACAATAAAACTGGTACTATCTACTACTGGCATATAGAGTGAAACTAAATGACAGAAAGAGTTGTATATCACATATTCATTTACTATGTTTATATTAGTAACAATAACTGTATAGTATTTTAACCACAAGTAACTGTGGTTAGCACTTTTTTACCATTCATATAAATAAAAATATGCTAATACTCGCGTCTGACTTAATAAAAAGCCAGTTTGACATAAATCCAGTGTTTTAAATCTAAATGCTCGCAGAATTGATCATATTAGTCTCTCATATCAGATATGATAACTAATAAACTATAAAAATAAACTATTGGATTTTAGAGGAAACACTGGGATCCGCTGTATGGGTACAGAATCAAATCAGCATTAATATTTGTGCTACTAATAATCTATAAAACGATCCGTTTCTTCACATGCTTACATTCGTCCATTACGAAAATTAACCATGGTTTTACCACAAATAAAACAAAAAAACCATGGTAACCACAAATTAAACATGGTTTTGCCACACAAAACAAAATAAACTATTGGATTTTAGAGGAAACACTGGGATCCGCTGTATGGGTACAGAATCAAATCAGCATTAATATTTGTGCTACTAATAATCTATAAAACGATCCGTTTCTTCACATGCTTACATTCGTCCATTACGAAAATTAACCATGGTTTTACCACAAATAAAACAAAAAAACCATGGTAACCACAAATTAACCATGGTTTTGCTACACTAACCATAGTTTAACCATGGTATTTGTAGTAAAACTGTGGTTATACAAATGGTAATCAATACGCCAAAAAAAACATGATTACTACACTTTCACTACAATAAAACCATGGTTAATTTTCGTAATGCTGTCAAGTGCAGCCGGTGTTCTGACAAATAATGCTACCTATCAGATTATGCTACCAACACTGTATTTATCCTACTGTAAGGGTAGGTTTAGGGTTGGGGTAAGTGTACTTGTTAATAAAGCCTCACACCTTATTAATATCATGCTGGAAGCAAAATCTGATAGGTAGCACTTTTCGCTATCGAATTATGCTACCATCTGTTTTAATGGGAGGTAGCACAAATCCAGAACACCGGCTGGATTAAATCTATTTAAAACGTGTTCGCTCAAACGAGCTTTTATTAAGTATACTAACCAGTGCTGGTGAGACTATTAAGCATAAATGTCTTTCTGAACATTTGAAACCAGACTCACCAACAATCAAAATGATTCAGCAACCTGAAGTTTCCTGCAAACTCCACGAGCCGCTTCTTCCAAGCCGACGCTGAGTGATGACGTCACGTGTTTAAAGCAACCGCCACCGCGAAAACCCGAGAAATATTCAGCAAAAATCGAGTTGTGTATTTTATCCGTATGAATATTTTAATGTGTTTACCTTCCTTTCACACCTTCATTCTGAATTATTTAGGAAGAAAATTATCCACCATAATTTCAATAGGCGGTGAAAAGGTGTTGTTGCATTTTATTTTTTGCCTAATTATGCCCATGACGTTTGAAACCGTAAGTGTGAGGTCTCAAAATCTAGCTGCCTCCCTAGACAGCATTTTGAGCATCATGGGTTAGGACACGGCTATATGCATGTGTTAACAGCAGCATATCTACTCTTACAATTAGGGCCCAAACTCTTATCTGGGCACTTTTGATTTTTTACACTTTTGAACCCCAGAGACCCAGTCACCCAGCCTAATTTAAGACAGTGTAAAGAAGCTTTGAAACCAGACACTGTGTTTTTCGGGCCTGGCCTCTCGTGGTTTTACATCCTTAGTGTACCCCTGGAATAGCAGGTGTGCTCTAGATTGTGTAAGACTTAAACTACTGACGAAATGTTCTTGATTCTGACATTCAAGATTGTCTTACCTGCTGGTTCTTTTTTTATTTATTTTTGTATCCAGGCTGCTGTTCATATGCTGCTTTGACACCAGCAGTGAAGGTTATTCATCTTCAGCAAAGAACTATGTGAAATCGGTAATCGTAAAGAACACAAAAATTAATACAATTACAAATGTA
Source organism: Sinocyclocheilus anshuiensis (assembly GCF_001515605.1). Lineage (NCBI taxonomy): Eukaryota > Metazoa > Chordata > Actinopteri > Cypriniformes > Cyprinidae > Sinocyclocheilus > Sinocyclocheilus anshuiensis. The sequence goes on along the minus strand of NW_015546055.1, from coordinate 727,952 downwards.
CATTACATTGTTAAGTGTGCATTTCAAAAGCAGAGAATTTGCAGGTTGTTAGATCTGATTTTTTTCCTTGATGTCTTTGTGTTGCTGCACAGTGAAACTGGAGAAGCGAGAACAAGTACTGAACGTTTTGACAAACAAAAAGAGAGAGATGCGAAAAGATTGAGTTTCAAGAAAAAACCGGCATCAAAGTGTTTTCACAGCAACGTAGAGCAGCCTACCTTCAGCAGTGATGGTACTGTAAAAACGTTTTGTATGCCTGTTGTCAAAACTCTGCAGTCCTTAGGGTTATTTTTGGCGCATTTGTGGTGGGCCTCAGGGTTTATTTGTGTGGTTGGTAACTGGATTGAGGGTCTTTATATAGACATGAAACTGGCCTATTTAGTGAATGTGAGATCTCATTAAGATATCGTAAAGTGCACAAATACTCATCCTTCGTGTGAGTTTGTCACATGTATTCTTAAAGGGGTCATATGATGTTGCTAAAAAGAACATTATGTATATTTGGTGTAATGAAATGTGTTTATGTGGTTTAAGGTTAAAAAAACACATTATTTTCCACATACTGTACATTATTGTTTCTCCTCTATGCCCCGCCTTTCTGAAACGCGCCGACTTTTACAAAGCTCATCGGTCTGAAAAGCGACATCATAGCAAATACACAAATCTGAATGGCTGTTTAAATCATTTAAACACGATTCAGAAACAGAAAGTAGTATTAGTATTATTATTATTATTATTTCTGCTGTTTAGCGTCATCTGCTGTCAGAGAGTGAAAGTGAGCTTTCATCCAGAGCGTCTCTCACATGTTCCGCCATGTGCTTCTCGTCCGCGCTTATTTACATCAGAGTGCACACG
>NW_015546055.1:709345-726924 GCF_001515605.1 Sinocyclocheilus anshuiensis | reverse complement strand
GTTGATGGGAAAAGTATTCTTAAAATGCATTCAAAATTCTGAATAATTTGTAATATATAATTATTCATGGTATTTAGAAGTGCCCACGATAACAATATCGTGCATATTAATTACCGTGATATATCTCATTACCGAATACCGGCACAAGTCTAGTCCTTACCATACTGTGATGCCCTGTCCAGCAAGAGGGTGCTCGCTGCAGAGCCAAATGGGAGGAGCTGGAGCTCTACCTCCCCCTCGCTGGATGTAATGGGTGGAGCTAGACACCCAACCACTGTAGGTATGTGGGGGCGTGTTAGAACGAGCCATTTTAGGTAGGCATTGTTGACTCTTAACTTTTATAAAGAATATCTCTTTGGATTTGAGACTTTAGTCTTTGCAACTTTACAGATCTTCTTTATGCACCAAGAGCTTGTAACACTCCAAAGAGAAAGGAAAAATTGAAATCGCATCATATGACACTTTTAAAGGGATAATTCAACCAAGAATGAAAGAATGTCATCATTTACCCCCTCTTACCCCTTATGTCATTTCAAATGACCTTCTTCCGTCTGCAGAAAGTTTAGCACAATCTCAGAGAAGATCTACTTTTATTGTATGGAAATGCAACAAGACCACTTTGCTAAATATGTCCTTTTGTGTTCCACAGAAAAAAGAAAGTCATAAATATTTAGAGTGGCATGAGGGTGAGTATATGATAACAGACTATTTTTAGGTGAACTATCATTTGGGATGGGATGTTTAGGTTCCAGACTGGAATAATTATGAAAATGAACCATGATTTTTGTTTTTGGTTTTAGCTTTACATAATGTTGTTTGCACTCTTGCCTTGGCATCCATGATGACTCTGGGAATACAGATAGTTGTATCACTGGGTCATGCACAGGTCCGATTGGGTTACAGTAATCTGCAAAACACAGCAGAGAACTGCAGCCACCAGAATGATCAGGTAGAGAAGAGAGAAACCAGAAAAGAAGGTGAATGCAGACTCTGTATCGCTCTCTTCCCCCTCTCTGTCTTCCTCTGTGTGGGTCTAAAGACATTTTAAACATTGTGATTATCTGTCCCACAGGTGCATGATTGTCTATAATGAGATGACTGAAAATGGGACAGATTTGAAGTTTCCTTGAAGAAGAGTGGGACTGTGGGACCAGCACAATCAGAGCTCTGGAAAGGCAGGTCAGCCCTGCAGGCTTTCTTCTAATCACTCATTCTCATTGACCTTACTAGAACAGAAATGTGCACACCTAATGCTTGTTCTTTTGAAAGGCAATTTTCAGATGTAAATATATTATATTACTTCATCCCAGGGTTATTATAGTTACAGTTGAAACTAAAAATAAAACCATAAAAAAAATTGTCACTTGAAATAAAATAAATGTTAACTGAAATAAAAAACAAGTTAAAAACTGGCCAAGGCAACATTTCTCATTTGCGTTTAATTTAGCTTTAGTACTAAAATAACAAACTAAAATAACAATTTCTATATGACATAAACACACAACAAAATTACTTAAACTTTAACCAAAATGAAAAACAACTGAAAGTATTTCAGTGATACTAAAATAACACTGGATCCAGCAGATTCACATTTATCAATACTCTTACTGACCATGCTGAGTCTTGGCAAGCACTGATATCTGAATAAGAGCTCTATGTGGTACAACTACAGGCAATATATAATTTTATACGAATATAAGATTTTTTTTAATGTTAAGTCTTTTGTGCTCGCCAAAGCTGCATTTATTAGGTCAAAAATACAGTAATATATTGTCAAATTTAAAATAACTTTTCTATTTTAATGTTTTAAAATGTAATGTATTCCTTTGATGGCAAACCTGAATTTTCAGCAGTCATTACTCCAGTCACATGATCCTTCAGAAATCATTCAAATATACTATGCTACATTTTTTGATGAAAACCTTAAATGTTCAGAAGAACAGCATTTATTTGAAAGTCACTTTTGATTAATTTTATGCATCCATGATGAATAAAAAGCAGAGGTGGACAGTAACGAAGTAAATTTACTTGAGTATTGTACTTAAGTACACTTTTTGAGTATCTGTACTTTACTTGAGTATTATTTTTTCTGGAAACTTGCTACTTCAACTTCACTACATTTGAAAGACAAATATCGTACTTTTTACTCCGCTACAGTTATATCAAGGTCCCCAAGTAGAAAGTCGTTATATGTATCAGTTTTTCCAGTGTGTGCATTTTCAGATTAATTGAACCCTTTTTTCTGCGAAAATCCAGTTTGCGATCTGCCAGGACCTTCCAGTGTTGCCAAGTCTTATAGTATTACTAAGCGTGCAGTTTTCCGGCTAGCTTTGAATGCATATTTGGCTGATTTTTTTACGCAAATCTGGCAACCTCGGGACAGTGTGTGTGTGTGTATATATATATATATATATATATATATATATATATATATATATGATTTTTCATTGGAACAGCAAAGTATTAACATAATTCTTATGTGCATATATGCATGCATGTAAATGTACATGATAAACAGTTGAAACAAATGGATAAGAAGATGTACTGTGGAAGAGGCCAGTCCTCCCACTAGAAAGGGCACTCATCATATTGAAGAAGTTGATCAAGAAATAGGAAAAATTCTCAAAATTAAATCTAAATGCATTAGACAGAAAAAAACTACTTGACTCTTTCAGCCTCAAAAAGATTTAAGAATCACCATTAACAGTGTCATTTACATCTCCAAGCCTCATCTTAATCTGATAAAAGCACTCGCAGCGGTTCTTACAAATTAAGACTGACATTTAACTGCAAGTTGGAGTCTTTGCCAAATTAGTCTGGGTTTATTAAAACCCCCTGAGATTATTTTAATAGATTTTGTTTCAGTTCTGCAGAAGAGGCTTGAAAAGGCTGTTCTTGCGAAACAGCCACGGGTATGTAATACCAGTAGTTAAACACTTAGGACCAGGGGCCTCTGTGTGGTTTCCTCCCACACAGCAGAATGTGATAGAGTGTGTGCTCTACGTGTGCTTCAAGAGTACATACTGTTCAAGAAGGCCACTTTAATGTTTATGTAGTGTGATGCACATGACAGATTTGTAAATATTGCATTGTATGTACTGTATATATTAGATAATACAGAAACTCGCTTATTTCAGCCTACCATCTTCTTACTGACTGATTACTTTTTGCTCAGGGGCTGATAATGTGCAGCTTTAATTGTGCTTTAACTGGCAAGTTTACATGGAAAAACAGATCTTTCATGTGGAGAAATTCGAGTCGTCTCTCAGCATGTGTGGGAGCGTTTAATCAGGCGAACTGCTCTGACTCGTAAGACTGACGTGGAAATGATTCTAATATGACTAAGTCTGACATTCCCGGACCAGACGTCTGACTTTGGCTTTTCCAACATTGACGCAAATGACTGCTTCAAAATAGGCCAACGGATGCTCCACTCCCCTCAGCAAGTTCCCATTTGTTCACAGCTCATTTTTAACATGAGAGGTAAATGGATAGTTCTCCAGGGAATTGTTGTCTAAAAAGTATAGTTCACCCAAAAATGAAAATGTGCTGGAAATTTACTCACCTTTATGCCATCCAAAATGTAGATGTTTATTTCTTCAATGAAAAAGAAATTTAGCATTACATCACTTGCTCACCAACGGAATGGGTGCCGTCAGAATTAGAGTCCAGACAGCTGATAAAAACATCACAATAATCCACAAGTAATCCACACAAATCCAGTACATCAATTAAAGTGTTGTGAAGTGAAAAGCTGTGCGTTTGTAAGAAACAAATCCATAAGGTGTTTTAACTTTAAACCATTATGAGTCCTTGTAACACAGTTTGTAGATCGGGAAGAAGGAGGCGGGAACCGGCGAACATTTAAGACTTTAATAATAAAATAAACAAACACAAAATGAAAGTAAAGCGGCAGCCCCTCGCGGACGACTGCCGCACACAAAACACAAAACAAAGTCCAGGCCTGGTCCTCTCTCGTCTTTCACTGTCGTAACTCCTCCTTTTATCCTTCCGGAGCTCCTCCGTGGGACTCGAGACCGGTGAGTGGTGCAGGTGTCGCTCATTATCAATTACTCCACCGGCCTCGCTCCGTTCCCACGGCTCTCGGCCCCGCCCCCACTCGTCACAGTCCTCTATCCACAATTTTGCTTTCTCCACTGAAAAAGTTATCTTTACAAGCGAAAACATTCCAAAACAGTTCTAAACAATTATGTCGGTGGATTCTGATGTGAGAGAACAACAGGAAATTGCCTTTTTCATTGGAGGAAGAGTTATTATGGATAATTTTTTTTGTTCATAAAACTGGAGTCATGTGGATTACTTGTGAATTATAGTGATACTTTTATCAGCTGTTTGGACTCTTATTCTGACGGCACCCATTCACTGCAGAAAATCCTTCAGTGAGCAAGTGATGTAATGCTAAATTTCTCCAAATCTGTTCCGATGAAATAAACTCATCTACATCTTGGATGGCCTGAGTACATTTTCAGGCAAATTTTCATTTCTGGGTGATCTGCTCCTTTAAGAACCTTTTTCTACCTTATCAGACTTTTAAAATGACTTACTGGTAACCTAATTTAGTTAATGTAGGTGTTACCACATGAAGCACATTTGTTGATGTCCAGACAAGACATTTTTACAATGTAGACTCTTTTTCAATGCAGTTTCTTCCAATTATTTTTTCTCTTGAGACAGCAGAGATTTTTAATTGGAATTATTGAGATGAGATAGAGGGGTTGGACTCAAACCAGTGTCTTCCTCCTTGGCTTAATGTGTCGTTACTTACTGGTAGGCCACAGCGCCGACCTAGACTGTTTTTAAGAACTCTAGATGTCAGTTTAATTTGCTTTGCTGCTATTGCATATTAGCAAATCATCAGTTTATTTAATTGTGTACAAAGGGACAAATTATGGCCTTGTTTCCTCCCTATCCTCTTTGCTGCCGTCTCCATTCAGGCAGCACATCAGAAGGTGAAGCTGAGCCTGCTGTTATGTAACAATTATGAAATCTTTCTTTCTATTTTTAGACTCCAATATTGTCAGGTTTTTGAAACGATGATGAGCTTGGTTATGATCTTGGATCACTTCGTGCACTGATTTGATTGCATTAAAACCCTAATTTATGATGCTGTTATTTTAAAGATTTATTGCAGTTTTTTGTTTGTGAACGTAGTTGCGTAATACCTTCTCTAGCTCAGCACAAAAACATGCCTTGACATCTCCATCTCTTCACAACAACAAGCTCTCATTATTGCTAAACCTGACACCAGTGATGATTTATGAATGATGATTCTGCAGTTTTTATATCAGACTTATATAAACAGTTTCTATGTGCAACTGGAAAAAAAATCACATATAAAAAACCCTATTTAATCAAATACTTAAAGGGACAGTTCAAGAAAAAATTTAAATTCTGTCATCATTTATAGATCCTCATGTCTTTCCAGACCTGTATAACTTTCTTTTCACTTAAAATAGCATATTTTGAACAGTTTTGTCCATATAATGGAAGTCAGTATGGTCCAAAACAACACTTGGCCCCACTGACCTTCATTGTACAGACAAAAAACACTGGAACATTTTTCTAAATATATTTTGTGTTCCTCAGAAGAAAGTCATGCAGGTTTGGAACAACACAAGTATGAGTAAATGATGACAGAATTGTAATTTTTGGGCAGACTATCCCTTTAAATGCTAATTCAGTAGTGACCAAACACCTTAACCCAGCTGTGACCTTACATCTAAATCAAATCCTCACCAAAATCCTAATATACATGCTATACTTAATCTCTTACATTCATGCTAGCTATAAAAGCAATCCAGTATGCTTTCATAATGGCATTGAAAGTTCTACACTGACAAAGTATGTGTCGTATGAAGCGGGAAATGAGACCATTTACTGTTTTGCTTTCCTGGAATTCCAGTGATGCAGATCTCTCTTACAGAAAACCTTCATAATGTCTCCATAATAATCTGAACCCGCAAGTTCCACTGCAAAACAGCTTGCCCTTTTCACCAACAGGAGATGGAGGGACCCAGAGGAACATTTTACAGCTCAGATCATCCTCTTTCATAGCCACTTAATGGATTCGCCTCAGATGTTTCTCCTAAAATTCCTTAAGAGCAATAAAAACAGGAATTATGCGCAATTGCTCACATGCAGCAAGAACGTAAAGCTATAAAATGAATGTGAATTGTGTTTGTTCTAGGAAGAATCTTAGAAGAATTTGGGACTTTTTTCTCTTCTAAAACTCAAAGGAGACAAATCTAAGAAGCAAAATGAAAAAGCTGCCATCACTCACTCACCCTCATGTCATTCTATAACTGTATGACTTTTTTTCTGTGGAATATGATAGAAGATATTTTGAGAAATATCTTTTTTTGTTGGACTATACAATTAAAATCAGTGGGCTCCAGTGTTGTTTGGTTCTCAATGTTCTTCAAAATATATATATTTTTTCCTTCCACAGAAGAGTCATTCGGGTTTGAATGACATGAGGCTGAATAAATGATGACAGAATATTCATTTATGGGTAAACTATCCCTATAAGCAATTTGCTCTGTATGTAATTTGAAAAGAGATTAAATGGATTTCAGTTGTGTTTTCATGTAGGTAGTGATGAAGAAAAATCCAAGGGAAAGAGTAACCACATAAGTGAAACAGAAATAGATGAAATGGAAAGAATAGGGAATCTATGAGTGAGGAAACAAGACAGTGAGCGAGCTAGTGAATGAGAGCGAGGGAGGGAGAGATAGGCAGAAGGAACTTGTTGCCCCTGGTTGGTGTTGTGTAAGACTTGGCTGGCTGTAGCAGAATAACACCCTTATTCTCTCAGTGCTTTGAACTCTGGTACCCTACAGCTCCGACCACCCCTCTCTGCAACAGCAAGAACTCGCACTAAGATGCCCCTCTCTCACTCTCGCTCTCTCTCTCTCTCTGTTTATTTCTCTCTCCCCTTTCCTGCTGTGTCGCACTTCTCTCTCTTCCCATAAGTCGTACCTCTCTGCTCCCATCTCATTTGTCTTTCACTTTCTCCCACATGTGCTTGTCTGCTTCAGATGTGCTGTTGTACCTTTTTGCATTTGAAGAAAGTTTATGATGTTTTTTTCTGTCCTGTTGGACTGAGAACAGGCGTGTACGGCTTCTTCAGCTGGTAAGAACCACCTGCATCATGTCTGTACCATGCAAATGTGTTTTATTATAGTTTCATATAGGAGGCAGCTGCATGCATAATTGTACTGTATGTATTTTAGGTTGCATCTTTCTAAAAGCTTGTGTAATAGTGTTTTTTCTTGTATAAGTGGTTGTGTAACCCACACATTGCTTCCTTGTTTCATATGCGTGCGTAAACATTGTATGTTGTTCAGGGTGAAAGTGAATCCACGTGCGTGTGATGGTCATACAGCAGTGTCTGGGGTCTGCAGGTGCATGTGTTAATATGTGTCGATAACGGGTGGTGTTTGGCTCCGTATGTGTGTGTCAGAACTGCACATCTTGTTTGGGATCGGTTGTCATGTCACGAGGCTATTGGAATGAACGAACCCGTTGACCCGCGGTTTAGCTGAGGACACGCCCCTCCCTTACGCACGCACGTACGTTGCTCTGTCTCGTTGTTCTCACTGAGCCCTCTTGTGTTTTCCCTTCTATGGAAGGCTATAAGAGCCAAAAACACGTGAATTTTATCGCGTCAACAACGCGTTAAACTAAGATTACTTGTACATATGCTCCACTTATGAAACTAATGTATACAGTAGAAAATATAGATCTGAGTATTGCACAGTTTAATTTATTGCACTTATATTATTATACTGTTAAAGCGTTGTATGCTTAAAGATATAAAGGATATGAAACTGTATATAAGATATAAGGACATTAAGCTGCTGCCAAGTCTGAGGTAAGTACTGTCAAGCCCCTGGACTGTCTGCCTGTATGTTTTTGTCGCCATGTGCTCTCCGTGACCCAGTTTCTGTTTCTCGTTGATTGTATGATTTGGTTCAGGTGTGTCTTTGCAATTACCCTCGTTACCCCATGTATTTAAACCCCAGTCTGTGCAGTCTGTCTTTGTCGGGTCTTAATGTTATGTATGTGTGTCTTCAGCCATTCCTAGTGTGGATTACCCCTTGTTCTGGATTACATTAACCCTTTAAACCCGAGGTGTCCCACCCTCACGAAAAAATTCAAAATCACATTACTAAGCATCCCCTGAATGGAATAACAAAAAAATACGTAAAGTTAAAGCAAAATTTTAAAGCTTAGAATCTCAACTTTTGAATGAATGTAATTATTTCGATCAACTCTTAACGAGAGCTAGGCTTTGAATAAACTGGAGCGAGTTTTTGTACAAGAAGTCACCCCCAGACCCATATGAAAATAATATATTGATGTCACTGTTTTACTTGTAACTTCATAAAACATGATCAGATCGTGGAAAATTATGCACCATTATTTAGAGCAGATTCTCTGATTAAAAAGAGCCCAAAACCACTATAATCTGTCATTTATATCTAAAGATTTTCCTCATGAATTTATAACACACATAAAACTGCACAGGCAGCATGTAGTTTAGCCAAAAAATCTAAGGTAGCTGTCATGTAGCGTTTTCGCTCATAACTTCATGAAACATGCATATATATCATAGAAAACGACACGTCACTATTTGCAGAAAATTCTCCCGATTACAAAGTGCCCAAACTCATAATCCATCGTTTAGATCTAAAGATATATGTGTTATAGCTCTCATAAAGGTATAACACAGAGAAAAGAATTAGGTCATGTAGCTTAGCAAAAAAAAAAAAATCAGAGGTTGCAGTCCTGTGCCGTTTTAGCTCGTAACTTCACCAAACATGCATAGATCTTGAAAATTAGAGCACAGCATTATTTTCAGAAAATTCTCCCGATTAAAAAAGAGCCCAAATTTACCATAATCCGTCGATCAGATCGAAATATTTAGTTCATAGAGCTGTAACACATGAAAGCAGACGGGCGCACTGAGGCGCTGCAAAAAGACAGCTCTATGCTTCACGTTGCGTTTTCATTCATAACTTCACGAAACATGCATAGATCCGCAAGTCATTATTTTCAGAAAATTCTCCCGATTAAAAGGAGCCCAGAGTTACCATAATCCGTCGATGAGATCCAAAGATATTGCTCATAATGCTATAACACATAAAGCCCAAGGGCGCACTTCAGGCGCAGCAGGCCAAATAACTGTACTTTCAATTTGCGCTTTTATTCGTAACTTTATGAAACATGCATTAGATCATGGAAAATTGGACGTGATTATTTTCAGAAAATTCTCCCGATTAAAAGGAGCCCAAACTCACCGTAATTCGTTCATTGGATCTAAATATATTACTTAAGATATTATCACACACATGAAACAATTAAATCGAGAAAAACATAGGTTACGTTTTCATTCATAACTTCATGAAGCATGCATAGATGGAAATTTGCACCTTCGAATTAAATAAATTGCTTTTTAGTTTTTCAAGTAGGTCTAACAGTAGGGTTAAAATATATATAAAAATTTTATTTTACAATTATCCAAATATTTTTTTACCAATTTTCCAAATAAGGTTTAGTCCTAGAAAGCTATTATTATCAGAACACCTGAGCATAACATAGTGGTTAGCAGATCAATGAATGAGAGGGCAGCATTAACAGAGTTGCCCATTTACCACACCATGTTACAACACAGTAGGGCTATTGCAGACAGAAACAATACTGTACTACATCGATGTTTCCTATCGGCTCAATTTTTGAGTGGACTTTGCGGTTCCGATTCGCATGACTGGTATACGAGTAGAGCGACTGAGCAGAGTGAACTAATTTTCGGCAGCCGAAATTTTGGTGCATCTTTAATTATTGGCGACGTCAGAAATTGATATTATATAATAGATGCTTTTTTGAACATTTTAGCAATTTAAAAATATTAAAAAATGATTTTTTACACGGCACCCCTGCTCTCGACAGACTGCACCCCGGTTGGGAAACACTGGCCTAGTCTATGAATGGTACACCCCCCTAAGCTCACAGAAATGGTTTGACCCAAGTCCTCAGCAGCCAATGAAACTGACCCCTTCAAACAGATTTTTATGGCCTACTTCACACATATTTAACATGTATTTCACGTGTATTTCACACGTTGAATACATGTATTTAACGCGCTGATTTTTTTTCACGCGTAAACGACACGTATTTAACGCGTTAAATACGTGTTGTTTACGCGTGAAATACACGTGTTTAACGCGTTGTTGACGCGTTAAAATTCACGTGTTTTTGGCCTTTTGGCCTTCCATACCCTTCGTCTCGCTCTGACGCTGCTTTTTTAAAACCCTATATCGCGAAATTATTTACTTTAAGCTTCTGTTTTGACATACAGGTGTTGGCACGGCCACAGACACAGGCTTCAAACAGCTGGTAGGTTTTAGAGAGGGCTGACTAACTGAATATACTTCTGCGTCACACGCGCACTACGCAGTTGCTATGTTCACTTGGCACCGTCACTGGATTCAAGTGCTGAAAGAATGAACTAGAAACGTCCTCTAAAAGAGGACTTTCCTGCCCTAAATGTAATTTGAGAAGGGTTAGTAACTTATTTTTTTACGGTTTGGCATGTTATGTTTCTCATGTTATCTGCTAGTGCTGCAGCGACATCGCGTGGTTGATTATGTAACAGACGAACCCAGTGACCCCTCGGATTCTTTGAGGCTTACTAGGAACTGATCAATTAAGTTAGTCATGCGTTAACTGTCAGTTTAGGGTTGCTCAATGTGAAAGCACGCAGGTGATGGAGATTTACCGCTGATTACAGAACCGGCTTTCTGACAAGATGCGCGTTAAATATCGCATGCGATTAATCGTGCAGCCCTAGTTTAGATAGAAACTACAAATATTGAAAATAACTTGAGATTATTTAACCAGATATTGTACTTATAGATTCGTGTGTGTGTGTACAGGTTTATAAATATGTTTAGTATTACATAAAAAATTTACTATTTAAAGAGTTGACAAGAGTAAAAGTTTGATGCTGTTTTGTAACAGTGAAAGCGTTAGGGATATGGATTAGGGATATTAATTATATTAACACTATAGTGCCTGATTGATTGATTGATTGATTGATCGATTGATCGTTTGTTTGTTATTGTCCGATATTCTATATTTTTTTGGCCGATATTTAGTTGTTTCTGTTTATTTTAAGATTATTATAAGCACTTTTTCCTAATATATATGTATGTGTGTGTGTGTATATTTCAAAAGCATATTTTAAAAGGAATATTTATCCATTTTTATATTGTTTATTATAATGTTAAGATTCCTAAATCCACTTGGAGCATACAAACGATTTATGTATTTATTTATCTATTATCTAGTTGTTATGTATTTAGTTATTTTTTGTCAAAGTAGATTTTTATAAATAGATTTATAAAATCATCCATTTAATTAGTTGTTGATCTTATGAAAATTATTATCTGATTATCTGTATTTGCCAGGATTTCAGTAGACCTAATCGATATGATTTATTTGTAATTCTTTGTTATACTGTGGGGCCTAAAAATCTATTGACATTAAAATCTAAGAGATTTAAAATCTAAAAAAAAATAAATTAATTAATTAAAAATGTAGAAAATTTAAAAACAGAAATGTTTGGGACTAATACTGACATAATACATCATACTTAGAATTTATCATAGACCTTCCTTATGTTGTGTTCTTTTTCCTTCAAGTCTACACAATGTCCAGAAGATGGCGCCATAAACTTGTGTTAGTTCTTGGCCCTGCTCTTACTAAAGAGCCCAGATGTTAGTGTGTCTGAGATCCACACGTTTTTGCCCCACATTGTGTTTAAGAAATGTATAGGCTTGTTACCTGTAGTGGCATTAAACTATTAACGGACGCTTGTTTGGTTTTTCAACATATGAATTTCTCTTATCTAGAGAGATAATTGGAGTCTTTCTTTCAGCCTGTGAAGTTGTTGCCTGACCTGCATTCAGCAGTCATGTTTCCCTGTTGGACTTTTGTCTCAGTCATATGATACACTGTGTGTGTATATAAAATATGTAATCTCTATGTAATTAACATATACATTGCTGGAAGTAAAAATACAGTTGTAGTTGTTCTGTTGGTTCTGGCATACCCAGGTGATAACGGTCATGAAATCTTTTTGTTCTCAAAAAGAAAAGAAAAATAGATTATACTTTGATAAAGAAAATTAGCAACAAAAAAGTGATGATGATAATAATAAATAATTTTAATGCACTTTTAGTGCTTGTAGATTGTAGATTCACTAACATAATTATTGGTGTACAGTCAGAGTACATGATATTTTACTTTGACCTAGTTCATTTTGTGGTCACCTAGAACTTTACCATCTTTAGTATTTTTGTTTGATGGATATTTTATTATTATTACTATAATTTTTTTGTTTTGTTTATTTTTTCTTCACAAAAAATAGTTGAGATCAAACAATAAATGGTCCCCTGTTGTAATGGAGAAAAATAATGATATTATCTCAATTATGAAATACAATTGTAAGTACACATAATGGTTGCATTAGTTATGTTGAACTTATTTCCTCCTGGTGTTAACTTTTTCTGTTTTACACAGTATTAAGAATTTGAAGGAAAATTAGCTTAATTTTTGTGAAAATAATGTCATAAAGTAAAACCTATAATGATCCTCATACAGGCTTTACTGTCTTTATGCAAAATGTAATGTCTTATTTTATCTCTCTTTTTTTTTTTAAGGTGGCCTGAACATTTTGCCTATTCACCCTCATCTTAGAACTCATTTAGTGCTATTTAACAAATTTACTTTCACAACCAAATTGATCTTTTTTGGTCCTTTTTGATGTTATCTGAGCATCAGTGACTGTTTGATCCAGTTTTGATTAAGTGATTGAGATCGCGCGTTTAGTTCTCGTTGTCCAGCAGAGAGTGAAGGGTAGAATTATTTCATTATTTGATGTTAATTCAGTCCCACTCTTGTGGAGTCACTCTTTTCAAATGGAGCAGTCAGTCCATCAGGGATATGGAAAGGATACATAAAACTGTGATGAAAATATTCAGTATAAATTTATGGAATTGTACGTTTTTACTGGCCTCTAATGAATGACAGGTGACCCTATCGCCAGCTTATTTGGAGCTGCAAAAGACCGTTACTCACCGAACAAGCCTTGTCTTTATGAAGTTCTCGTGATTTGTTTCTGATGTCTGCTTTGTCTAGTATCTCACAGACTTGTGTGAGTCACAGTTCGACCCCAACATCTCTCTTTGTGTCTCTCTCAGTGAGAGGCAGGACCACGTGTACTCTACCCCCTCGCAGGAAAGTCAGTTGTTATAACTTCAAGAAGCGGGCACTTTTATGGACCTTTGAACCGGTCCGCTGACCACTATTTTATTCGTGTTGTAAAATATCATACTTTGACCCTCTTACTTTTTATTTCAGAGGTACTAACTCAAGTTAATTGGACTGTTTTGTAAATCACTGGATGTCTACGATGTGTGTGTGTATGTAATAAAATATACAAAATATGCTATATATATATGAGCAAGTTACATAAAAATATTAGATGATATTAAATATTTTATATATACATCTAAAATAAGAGTACAATCTTCATATATATCATATATAATAGTATTTATATGATTTTCTTAGGTACATTATGCAACACCATGGTATTACAATAGTATATTTCCAGAAAACCTGGTATTATCATGGTACCATGTTCAAAAAACACAGTAGTACTTGCATTAATAGTCATTTCTGTGAATATATTGCTGTCAATAATGGTTGTTGCCATAGCTGTTTTATTGTCAGTTTGGAATTTACCACATCTGACTATAAATCAGCAATTTATGCTCAATTTGAGCATAAAAGCATGATGGGCTTTGTATTTCAGTGTTTACCCTTGAATAAAAGCCGTCATTTAGACAATCCCTCATACAAGTGTGTGTGTGGCGGTTTTCCTGCAGCTATTTACACAGACAAAATATCATTTTGTCGTAATCAGCTTTGAAACACGTCTGTGTAGGATGTGAGGGAAAGGGCTATTAGTGTATTTAATCGGTGTGATTTCTTGTGCATTTGAAATAACGCACCTGGCTTCCATCAGTAAAAGACGTACACTGCATTTCTCTATAGAAAGTTTTACAACCATTGCAGAAAGTGCTAAATGTGTTTGAGGGATTGTGCAGCGTGCACAAATTGAAAGTATTCTGAAATAAAATTGCATTTGCTGCCCTGAAGCTGTAACCAGCTATGACAATATAAATGTCAGGGTTGGGTCAGTGTACAGTGATGTTATGTTTCATATCATCTTCCAATAGTTTTGGTGTGTCGCCATTTATTCACAAACTTTCAAATGCACTTAGCCAAAACATGTATAATTCTGGTACGTTAAAATGAATTCATAATAATGTTACTTTTATAAAGAGTGGATATCATTTAAAAAAAATCTTGATCTTGTTATCACGTTTTGGCATATTGTCATAAAAGAAAACGTTCAAGAGACTGTATTTTCTTCTTCTGTGTTTCAGTGTGTTGCGTTCAGTGCTTTATTACGTTATTGTTCCACCGTCTCTTCATTGCCATTCTCCCGATTTGTTTATATGATAAACAGTTTTATGTTAGATTATTGTTATTTTATTGATTTTATTCTTAAAATTGAAATATAATTAAAACATACATTTGGACAAAAAAATCCACAGGTTGCTTAAAACATTTTACAGAACAATTAACTATTTGTTTTTTAAACAGATAGTCTAACTGTCCGTTAACTTGCACAGAAACACAAATTTCTCTTGCTATCCAAATGTTTTGCGTGCCATGAAACAATTTTAATTGGTTTCAAATGGCTATAGAGAAATTTGAACACACCTAACTCTACACCTTAAGTAAAACTTATCATTTTTATAATTAAGACAAAAGGATATTTGTTGAATTTGTAAACTTTTTTTTTCTAATTTTCAGGATATCATCAAAAAGAGTTTTTGTCCGAGTTTGCTAACTTCTGGGCATATGTTCAGTAAATTTGTCTATGTTAGACACACACACACACACACACACACACACACACGTACGTGCAAATACACACACTATTAACTGTCATCCAGATTCTGAAGCCCCCCTCACGAATTTGGGAAATTCTTTTTATGCCTAACATGAACTTAAGTATAATAAAATATACCAAATCCACTTACAATCATAAATGTGAACAGCATTGCCCAGGTGCACACGAATACACACTCACATACCTCACCCTGCCCTGTTCCCTCAATCGCCACACAATGGCATTGTAATTGTGCACGTCTTTCATGATTGGGCGGGTTCGAACTGTGAGTCAGATCTGTACCTGCTTAGGGCCGTGAAACCGCATTTGAGACACGAAAGGAAACGGCCAATTCATACAGGTGATGTGACGGGTGTAAATGTGTGCAGACGTGCCTGTTTGTGTTAAAGGTGAAGCAGTACTGATATTCGACACGAGGTCTTAAGATCCCAGTATCCTTTTCTCTCTATTTTAATTCAACATTTTTTTCATTATTGGGATAAATATCCTCTTTGTGCTAAAACATGGACAAAAGCTCTTTTTTTATCTGGAGAAACTTGTTTGTGGGATGAATGAAACCAGCCGTTTTCATTGATTAATTTCTCTCATTCACCAGAAGGACACTGACGTGACACTCATCCCATGACTGACTTACTGCTAATAAAACAAAACAGCTGCTGAAAAAACTAGCAGCGTAGCCTTTGATTTTAGCATAGCGTTAATATCTTAAGAAAAGCTCTTGATTATGTAGGACAAGAAAGTCTGCAACATTTTTGATTGATAAAGGGTCATAGGATTCTGTAAGAGGATTTTGCATGTTGCATGACACAACATTGCCAACTTTCATTGAAAATGAATGTTCAATTGCTGCGAAGTTTATTATTATTTTTAGATTTTTTTTTTTAAGAAATATGTTAGAATCATCTGTACCATCTGTATCATAGATTATCTCGTTTACATCCTGTAGTCTTTTAAAACATTTTTCATTAACTACATTTAAGGTTTCACTTGTTAACATTAGTTAAATAAATGAGTTCACATGAACGAACAATAAACAATACTTCTACAATCTTGTTTAAATCTTTGTTAATGCATATTTCAACATTTGCTAAAATGTTTATAAATAAATATCTAATGTAATATGTTAAATCAAAAGATTCAGTAAATAGTTGTATTTCATTTAATAGCATTAACCAATTTTAATAGATGCTTTAAAAATATTACTTCTTGTTAGTTTGTTAGATAATGCATTATCTAATGTTAACAAATAATACCTTATTGTAAAGTGTTATTCATTTTTCGGTTGCAGTTCTTGTTCTGTCAGTTATTGATGTCACCTGCAGACCGTTGTCTTGAAATATTTGTAAGAACATAAAATCCAATATCTAGAGAACCTGTTCGTTGCAGTTCTGAATAAGAGAGTTGGCAGCTTTGTTCATGAAGAGGCCAATAAATTATTAATTAGAAAGGCGTTGGTGTTCGTGCCCCTTGATGTCTTTCTAGAGCGGGACACTCCCTTCCCTCCTGACAGATCAAAACAATTTAGGGCATAAATGGCTGGGCTTTTAATTGTTTTGAAATTTTTCAATCAGCCTATGTCATCGGTGATGGATGCAAGACCAAATGTGTCTGTAACCAGTCAATCAATGCACTTTTGTCTTATTTTGTGCCAAGAATGGTCATAATAATTGTTTGAGGCCAGTCACCTCATTGTTCTTGGGCCGGGCAGCATGTGTGTGTTCTGGTGGCATTGCAGTGGGTGGAGGAACTAGAATGAGCTCATGTGGTTGAAAATCCCACATTGATAAATCATGGACAAACCCCCACGCATGCACACACTCCCAACCACACATTATTTCAACCCAGGGGACGCTGTCTCATAGTCACCAAAACACACACATACACACTGTCTCTCACTCCAGATTGCAAACTGAACATTCCCCATTACCGGCAATTAATCATGCAGTCCAAAGTGAACTGCATGAAGTTTTGTACACATGTGAAAATGAGTTTCACAGAAGCTTTGTGGGTGCCACAGATGACCTCATTGATAGTCTGAAGTGATTGTCCAAGCCTGATATAGAACTTAAGTAACATAAGAGAACAGCATAATGAAATGAAATGAAATCAAATTCATTTGGAAAATCTTTATGAAGGGATTGTTTGTTGATGTAACTAATTGGTTGAAATAATTCAAAGAATTTTATCTAATATATTTCTTTTTTTATTTATGAATTTTTACCTTACCTTTATGTATTTTAAGTGTTTATACACTGAAAAAAAAAATCGGTTAGAAAGTGTAGAAAAACTCAAAATTTGCTAATAATTTTCACCAGCTATTACAAAGAAAGAGCAAGTAACACACCGAATTAAATGTGAAATTTTGAAGTAAAAAACTGAAATATGATGTATGAGTGTTGTATTTTCTTGGACGGCATTATCCATTAATCTTTGTTTTATTTACAACTTTGAAAAAAAAAATCTGGAAATATATATATATTAATATATATATATATATATATATATA
>NW_015546055.1:708956-709296 GCF_001515605.1 Sinocyclocheilus anshuiensis | reverse complement strand
TGTGTGTATATATATATGTGTGTGTATATATATATGTGTGTATATGTGTATATATATATGTGTGTATATGTGTATATATATATGTGTGTATATGTGTATATATGTATATGTGCGTATACTGTATGTGTGTGTGTTTAATTGTATTAATGTAAATGTATGTAATCAATACATGACTCCTCTGAAATACAACAAAATTATGTTTTGTCAGTTATTGTGTATTGTCTGTTATATCAGCATATTTTAGAAGTTGTTGCAGTCTACTTTGAAAACAGCAGACTGGTCCAGTTATAGTAAATATGTAATAATACATAAAATATTTAATTACAGAACATATTTTTTA
>NW_015546055.1:657062-708938 GCF_001515605.1 Sinocyclocheilus anshuiensis | reverse complement strand
TGTATATATATATAAAAGGTATGAAAATAGTTTTTGTTGATTTGGGCTGTTTTATAGGACAGCCAAGTGTAGATGGGGGAGTGGGAGTGGGACATGACCCAAGTCAGACTCAATCCTGGGTCACTGAGCCAACAACTCTTATGCATGAGCATGTGCCCCACAGCTATGACATTAAATAATGTTTTTCATTTGAATAAAAGAGGCATGTTAAGCATTATATAATATTTTGTTAATGACATGTTTGCTTTTCTTAGTACAAAAAAATTTAAATTGCACATGTGGGCAGGCATTTTCTTCTCCTGTTTCCTTTGTGATTAAAAACAAACATTAGAAAAAAAAATCTGATGGGCTTAATACAGAAAATTATTTGCAGATTAGTAATTATTCATCACTTTCATTTATCATAGCTAAACATCAGTTGAGCCCAGCAGTTAGAGAACAGCCGGTTGGCAGTTCACAGATCATAAGGGAGGGTTGCCAGATCCCAGGTCCTTCCCTCGCATGTGGCGAAGTTGGCTGCTTCTTTCCTCTGTTTGAATGTGTGTACACTTTACTAGTGATCTCGTCTGTCTTTATTGCACGGCCCGGGTTTCTGTGGGCCACCACAAGAATGTCTGCTATTTTCTTTCCATTATCCCATGGCTTAGGCCTCTGGACCGGTGTTCGGTGCAGACGGGCTATTGTGGAAAAAAACACAAGTATTAGGCCATTTTGTAGACTTTACAGCTGCTGACATAATTCAAGTTTTTTTTTCCCTGCTGTGGAACGTCAGGGAGGGTAAACGACTTGTTATCCATACACCCCTCTTGTCTCTTTTTTCCTCACATCGACTCTCATTCACTCCCCTTTTATTCACTCATCTCCTCCTCTTCCCCTCCTCTTGTCTTGTTATTGCTAGACGATTACGAACTCCAACTCAAATTAAGAGCCAAGTGCCTGATTCTCAATTTCTCCGTCTAATTTAATCTGTTACCTATAAATGTGCTGTGGAACTTTTTACATCCCACTCAGAATCACAACATAGTTGATCTGATATTTTATCATTCTTTTCTTGCCAGTAAAGTGGGAAACATTTATTTAGACATGCATTTTATTTAGAAAACATATATATATATTCTTTGAGAGTGTAAATATCCTTGATAACAAGATACATTTACTTACAAAATTGTGTAAGATGTTTTGCAGCGTTGCTGTACTTTTTTATAATGTCATATTATCCATTTTTACAATGTCATATATTCAGAGAAGTTCATTTATCATTCAGACTGCAAAAAGCTATATATTTGTATGTTTGTATATTTTGTGAGGTGCAAAAGTCCACTTGTGAAAATGCTTGTAATTTGCTTTTTTATTTAATACAAAAGTGTACATTACAAATGATAGAATTGATAATAATTATTATTTTCAATTAAACACTGATCAGTGTAGCAATATAAGTGAAATGTTTAATTGAAAAGTGCACATGCATTTCACAGTGTATTTGGGTTTTCCCTTTTTTCTTTATTGACTGGAGTCATGAAATCGTGCACTCGAGGTGCATGAAAGTTTGTGTAAAACCTGAGGATCATCAGTGGAAGCAAGAACATCTGATCCTTTGGACAAATAATCACGTGATCAAAGTCACTAATTTACATACTTCATTACTAGCCTAGAAATAACAATATGTTGATATATAATCAAATTTCTTCTCCATTTTGTCACACATTTTCTTTCAAAATTCTAAAACTTTTAAAACAGTTTATAGAACCCACTGTATATAAATTTGAACCTCTTGATAATGAAACAAGTTTTTCATCAACTAGCCTACCTTTAAACAGTGAAAGCATCTGATCTTTATGTTAAGAAGTTTTAAAGCGTAAAGAAATATATATATATATATTATTGCTAGAGTTTATGTGTTCATTTAAGTAAGCACTCATATCTTCTAGTCACAACCATCAGTGCCAGAAAAAAATCTTTCATTTAATACATACTGCTCTATTTGTTCATCTGCCCACTTATCTTGTTTCTATACACAGAGGGCATTTCAAGACAATGAGACATCTGAACGTGAAGCTGAAAAGAACACCAGCTCAGAGGTGAGCATGCACGCAATACTGTCAGAAATGCTCATCATGATTTCTCACATTCACTCACCTATATTTTTTTGGGGAGTTGTCTCACATTTACAGAGGCTGTAGGCAAAATCACCTAAGTCATACTGTACATTAAAAAAAAAAAAAGAAGTGAAATCGTCATTGTTAAACAATTACAACATCATCTCCTCGTTTAATGTAATGGTCCGTTGCGACAAATCCTCTCTAAGGTGGAAACTACGCCTCAGAATCGCTTGCATTGTTGCGAAATCCTCATCCTTGAGGAAGCTCTCACCTTTGCTCAATATCAGGAGTACTCTGACTAATTAAGGCCTGGAAAATGAGTGACAGTTTGGTATGATAACTTAGATGATTCAGACTCCTAGAAGTATTCCTGACATGAGAGACATATGCCCTCCGGTGATAGTGCCGTTATTAAAGGATCTGTTTCTCTGGCCTGGTTTAGTTCTGATGGTTTTGCCCTACTTTGTACCGGAAGTCAGGTCCCCACCCTGTTGCAAAAGGCCTTTTCAGTGTTCAATTGCATAATCCTCCTCTGGCTTGTTTGTAGAATGTGCGTCAGCAAGCACTCCTGTCTTAAACCCTGTTAAACAACCAATCATTCATAAACAAACTATCTCAAAGGGCCACGTTTGTTTACACAATGAAAAGGCCGGTGGTGTTGTGTGTATGTGTGTACAAGTAGAAGCATGTGAATGCCGTGTCGGAGAATGTATCGTCAGTTCAAATGTGCTCTTCCTGATTTGTCGGGAGAGGCTGGATGTTGGTCATCAGCTGTAAAGATGTGTTGAAACAAGCTTAGGATTTTTCATCAGAATTCCGTTCTTTCCTTTATGTGCTAAGTCATACTGATCCTTGCACTTGCTCTGAGATTTTTTTTTTTTCTGCCTGCTTTCGGGGAAAGCTAAGTCATACTGATCCTTGCACTTGCTCTGAGATTTTTTTTTTTCTGCCTACTTTCAGGGAAGAAACACGGCAGAATAAAAACAAACATGGCCTGCTGCAGCTGCGCTCATATAAAAGATGAGAATTTAACCATCACTGTAACTCTTTGACGTCTTCTTCTCTGTGGTACATATCTTAATAGAGTGTTTGAAACTTTTTGATGGCAGTGACCCTAGATATGATGAATATGAGATGACCCCACCACCCAAAAATAATTTTATATAGTATGAAAAAACATTCAGTGATGTTGTAAAGAAAAGACTATTAAATCATTGTTTCCAAAATTAATAATAAAATAATAATAATGCCATAATAATGCAAATTGCTAAATTATTATCCTGGAAATAATTACTTTTAATTAAGTTGACAGTATGTCTGAGATTTTCACAAAATTATATGCTGATTTTTTTCCCTCTTAAGAACTAGTTTATGTAAAAAATAGTTATGTTAATTACATTAAATATTATTCATTAATCTCTTAAATGTGCACATCAGCTTTTGTAAATTACATTTTTTGACAGCATGTCTACGATTAAAAATGTACACTGCTGATAGTTTTTCCTTTCTGTTAAAAACTAGTTAATGTAAGAATAGTTGTTAGTTACATAAATATACAGTATTTCTTTATTATAATTTTAAATGTACACATCAACTTTTGTAAATTATATTTTTGACCGCGTGCCTGAGATTAAGTTTTCATAAATCAATAGGCTGATATTTTTTCCTTCCTGTTAGTGTGCTCATCAACTTTTGTAAAGTACATTTTGTACATTTTATATGTTTATTTATTTATTTTCCCAATTTTATTTAGGTCAACTAGCACCCCTTTGTTGGTTATCAATTCTATTAAAGAAATAAAATAAAAAAAATAAAAATAACCCTACCTCAAAGTACCATAAAAATACTCTTGTGTGTATATGTGGTAATCATTCAGTAATGCCTTAAAACGAGATCATGTGCATGAAAAGGGAAAAAAATCTTTTATGCAAAAATAAGATTGTTAGAACATTAACAAGAGCCTTCTTTGAGTGTGTTATGAAATTTTAATTTGTAAAGTTGTTTAATGTCGACAAAGGTTTCGCAAGAAACTGAGTTAACAGTATCCCAGTGTTGAAGATCAAGGCCAATCATTAGTGAACTAGGTGGTAATGAGAGCTCTGTTTCTGATTGAGGTCACGGGATCACTCTGCTTTATCTCTCCTCCCAGTCTCCCACGATGCATATCTCCCTATATGTGGCTGGTGACACATCATTCCTGTATTTGTGATTTGAATGGATTGCAGAGAAGCAGTGAGTATGTGTGTTCCTGTGTGTTTTTTGTTGTGAGTGTGTATAATGGAAAGTTCTCTGATGCTCATTCACGCCTCTTTGGCTTTTTGTCAGAGTGTGTTTGGCACAGGTGCAGGGCTCACCCTTAGTAACGGCCGTTTCTTCCCCAGAGTTTCTTTACATCCTTTGATCCAGGGCTCGTTTCTGCCCCCTGGGTTTCCAATTATCACCACCCTCCATTTCGTCTCCCACTCACTTGTTACAAGAGTAATTTTTTGTCTTAATCTAATAAGTTATTCAAATGCAATTCATGCAAAATCATGACTTGAGTATACCAACTCTATGATGTGACAAGTTTTTGATTTCAGTATTAAATGTTGTTTGTTGTCTCATTTAAAGGCTGAAACATTTGGAAAAGAACTATATGTGATTTATGAAACATTTTATACAAATATACAATATTTTTGAAAAACTTTAGTGTGAAAAGTTAGTAACATGCAAAGAGGACTCCTGTGGACCCTTATCACTTTGATTATTAAACATTAGTTTTCTACAAATATTTTGTAAATGGTTAAATAATGACATGTTATGTATTCAGTGTGCAAGGAAACTATTTTAGTACTTAGTTAATAGTTAAACTTGAGAGATAAAAGGCAAAAGAAGGGATAGATAATGGAAAAAAATGATTGTTTATTTAAAAAAAAAAAATTTAATATGGAACTAATATTAATTGGTAATATCAATATTATAATGTATTTAGGGACAAGTTCACATAAAAGGACAATTCTATCCTTATGTCTTTATAAATCCATGTGTCTTTTTTTTTTCTTTCTTATGTGTAACACAAAAGGAGTTATTTACAAACAAAAAGTCCATACAGCTCTTTTTCAAACAATGAAAGTGAATGGTGACCACAACTGTCAAGTATCAGACTTGGAAAATTTGCTTTGGAGCTCACTGGTTGCTATTCACTTTCACAGTATGGATAACAGCTCAAGCATTTTGCCTCTCTTTAAATGTTCCACCGAAGAAGGAAAAGTCATACAGGTTTGGAAAGACAGGAGGGTAAAGTAAAAGATGACCATTTTTATTTTTTGGTATACAGTCCTTTTAATATTAAACAATTATTTGTTTGGTATTGATGTAGAATAGACATCAGTCATGATACTTGTACATTTTTATAATCATCTCTTTTTGTCTTGCAGTGTCGTCACATGTGATGCTACCAGCTCATGAGTGTAACTCTCCACCAAACCACTCTACACTGACCGGATCTGGACTGCACAAGAGTCACATAACTGGAGGCAAGGAGTTTACATGGTCAATGCCACAAGATTAGTGACCTACAAATAGTCCATAAACTTAAATATTTCTTACTCATTTTATGTCATAATATTACTTTATTTTAAATTGATCAGACACCCCACAATCTCTTTATTTCCTGATTTAAATTCCATATTTTCACTGTAGTCTCATATGTTTGGACCACAATACATTTTGGTGATAATGCTTTTAGCTGCAAATTAGTGTATTCTCAGCTTTTTGACCATGTTTAAATTCACACAGCAGATTAGAAACCTGCAAAGAACTTCCAGATTCTGTCTGGGCCTGCTAATGATTAATGGCTCAGTTTTATGTTATTAATATTGAGTGCTGATTTAATTGAGGTCTTTTATTTTGTGAATGGTAAGTGTGCGTGGTGGGGAAAGAGCCTGTCAGTGTTTGTGAATTTCCCTGCTGCTTACTAGCGGTTTGACACTTCACACAGCAGACATGTGGTTTAGCATTTTTTTTACTATGAGTAGTACAGCCTGTTCCTTAAAACACACGCTCCTCCAATCGCACACGCATATGCATGACCTGATGAGGAAGTGATTCTATTGACAAGGCAAAGATGGTACAAACTGATCTAGAAATGTTCTTAGCATCTTCCTGTCATACACCGCATTTATTATGTGCGTATGCAGAGTTGTTTGCTTACGCTGTGTTCACTGTTGTGGCTTCAGGGTCATGTAGGTTGTCCTGTTATAATTTCCGACTCACTGCATCTTTATATTTTAAAAATCTATATTTTTAAAGCTAAAATAATGCCCCGCCCCAAACTCAGACCGTTGATTGAGCCAGAATTGCGGTGTTGGAGTGCTCTGCACATTAACCCAAATTGTTTCGAGGAAATAACTGAAGAAAGATTATGATCTATTGTACCACAAGTTTTTAACCTTTGCAAATAGTGATTGGCTGATTATGACCCCACTTAGGTCTGTATTCAGTCTGATTGTACAGTACAGTTTATTCTGTTTCTGCAGATGTCTTAAAAAAACTTTTCTGGGGTCATCATCTAGAAGCTTTCTTAGAAAATTCAAAAAGGCTTGATTACAGAGAAAAACAGCACTTTACTTGCTAATGTAAGAAGAAAAATGAGAAGCCTCCAGTAAATGATGCTCTTGAGCTATTTTTCCACTCAGAAATGGGAAGTGCACTTGAATATCTGTGATGTCATTATCACCTCATGTCTGTCAACATGTCATGTGCAAAAGACGTACTTCAGAACTGTTTAGCAACTTCTAGAAATGCAAAAGGAGCAGCGATGACCTTCTGCTTGTCGAGAAAATAACTGAGATGTTGTTGCTATTTATTAACAGTAAAAAGTAAAGTCATATTCCAGAGCATGTGTGCATAAGAGTGTATGTGTGTGTGTGTATATATGTATATAATCTTGAGTTCATAGAAATAGCGATTTCCAAATACAAAGACTGACCATTGAGGTCTTTGTTTCCAATTTTAATTATGAGTTTGTGACACACTCATTGTAAATGACAGCATATTGTACTGTAAAAAACATGGTTCTTGTCAGGGCTTTGGTGCAGAAGTTGGCACATGTGCCCACTATAGTGCTTGTGAGGATACAGGTTTGAGTCTGTTCCGCAAATACTTTTTCAAATCTGGGTAACACTTTATTTTAAGGTGTCCTTGTTACACGTTACATGTACTTACTATTATAATAACAATTAATTATGCATAATTACATGCAAGTAACCCTAAGCCAAACCCAAATCCTAACCCTAACCATATAGTAAGTACATGTAGTTAATTAATATTACTCAGTACTTGTATGTATAATTACACTGTAACAAGAACACCTTAAAATAAAGTGTAACCCAAATCTGTTTCAGGTTGTCAAATATTAAATAGTAATGAATGAAACAATGGAATAGCATTTCAAAGCCCCAATTTGAAATCCCATAATGGACAATTATCAGTTTTCCTGTTTCATAGCTCCAATGAATTTTGTATTCTGGATTTTTTTTTTTCAGTGAGTAATGAAAAACGTTTGATGCACTTTGAGGTTAATACAAAAAATTGTGTACATTCAGATTATGTTAATACATTGAGATTAATACAAAGAATAATGTAGATATTGATATTACAAATTCAAATTATATTTAGTATAAAGTATAAAGCCTGTGTTTTCCTACAATTTTTGTTGGTTTTATTTCATTCACCCCTAATAATCTGTTCTTCTCTATTCTGAGTCTATGCCTAACCTGTGTTAGTTTCATTTCAGTAAAGCAAACAGAGAGTGAAGGCGTCTATATAGGTCTCAAAACACCTGGCAGTGCCAGACTGTCTACCAGGCTGCACCCAGTCCCAGGAGACTGACGATGTCATAACTCTTCTTCTGAGCACCGTCATTGGCAGAAAGGACATTAATGACACATTCGTATGTGTGTGTACCCTCAGGGCTTTCTACGGTGGAGGGGGCAGGACTCATGCCGCACATATACACACAAACATGTGTTCCAGTCCATTCAAAGGTGAGAATTCTCAGGGCAAGGGTTACTTACTTCAGCACACACACATACACACCCATCCATGTTGGCGGTGGTTTATCAGTGAAAGTGGAGCTCTCCTCTCCTACAGAGCTCATCTGTTCCTGTGCCACCCTGCAAACTCCCTGTAGACATTAGTGGGCTTTTTACACTCCCCACCCAAGGGGCAGGTGGAACACACACACTCACACTAACCAAACACCTCCTACTGAGTGGCATTGAATAGGACAGCTGCCCAGGAGATTAGGGCCAACTGCTTTGTGAGTAATGCAGTGTCGGCCACCATCAAAGCCAGTTGATTTGAAGAGACAGGATGTGAGGCAGGATGTCCAGATTAAATAACAGACTTATTAATGTCAGCCTGACAACAGCACAAGAGAGGAGAAAACTTCTCTGAACTTTAGCTGTCATAATTCGATATGCCACCACAGAACAATGCTTTTTGATTTCAGATAAAATAATCCTGAAGTCATGAGGTTCTGTGAAGAATTCATTGGCTTGTTCGTGCACAGTCATATATACAGTGTCAATGTTCATGTGTGGTGTGTGTTCACAGGGTGTATGGTGTGGGAACGGAGATGGGGGAGGTCCCTGCGTTCTTCACGGCCCGGGCGGCCAGGTTGTCAGGGACAGGCCCGGGTGATGAAGCCTGTGAGGAGTTTGCAGAGATGCTCCACTCAACAATGGTAAGAGCCGTCAGGTGGGTCATATCACATTCATTCATCCCTCCCTCTCTCTCACCTTTCCAGTTGACCTGCTTATTCTCTTGCTATCTTTTATTTCAGCACTTTTTTTATTCCTCTTTTCTCTCCTGCATTCTGTCCACAACCACACCCCCATGATTCACATGATGCCTGTTTCTTGTTCTCCTTTCTCAAAAACCTCTTATTAGAGGGAATTGCTAAGACAAGCATCACTGTTAGTACTAATACTTATGGTTAGGGATTTGAACAAACCCCTAACACTAAGTATTAAACTTTGGCTGAATGAATGAATGAAACCTCAAATATATCACAATCCCATAATACTCCAGGAAGAATTGGTGGCTTTTTGCCATCATTTACAGACCTATCACATGGTTTAGTCTGATTAATCTGCAACCAATAGGCCCATCACCATGGCAACTGTGATAATGACTAAGAAGAGTTTAACTACAACAGCCTCATCTACTCGTAAACACAACCAACTGTTCTGGAGATTGGTGTGAAACAATCTGATGTCTCTTTATTTTACAATGTGAGGAAACACTTTTTTTTTTCGAAAAACTCCTCAGTGTGTAAGTTGTCCTGCACCGGAGAGGTGTGCTATTACTTTTGAAGCAAAAAAAAAAAAAAACCTCTTCAGTAGTGACCCTTTCCACCCTACAATAGCAACTGCATAGCATTGTGTTGAAAACCATTCAGAATATCCTGGCATAGCAACTTGGTAGCGATTCAACACCCTAACAATGGAATAGCAGCATGCTAACCATTTACAACATGCTTGAAATGGCATAATAACTTACCAACAACCATTCAGAACACCCTGGAAATGGCGTAGCAACTCGCTAACCATTCAGAACACCCTGGAAATGCCATATCGACTTACTAACAGCCATTCAGAACACCTTAGCAATGGCATAGCCACATGCTAACCCCTAGCATGGTAGCAATAGCACAGCAACATGCTAACCATTCAGAACAACTTACTAAAAACCATTCAAAACACCATAGAAATGTCATAGCAAATTGTTAACTATTCAGAACACCCTAGAAATGGCATAACAACTTACTAACAACCATTCAGAAAACCCTAGCAATGGCATAGCAACATGCTAACCATTCAGAACACCGTAGAAATGGCATAACAACTTACTAACAACCAACCATCCAGAATACCGTAGCAATGGCATAGCAAATAAATTGCTTATAACCATTTGGAACACCCTAGTAATGGCATAACAACATTCTAACCTTTCAGAACACTTTAGCGACTGCATAACACCACCCTGACAATCATCCTGTCATTATGGTGCCAGGTTTTGCACAGTCAATATTTCCTCAGAAGTGTTCTGCACCCATACTGAAACATTCTCTTGAAGCAGCCAATAAAAAGATCTCTGAACACGTTTTGAGTTTATGTGTGTGTGTGTGTGTGTGTGTGTTCTGATATATGTTATGACAGATGTAGGTCTTTCTCAACAGTTTTTCGTGTGAATGGGAAGTTTCTGGTCATGTCAGACTTACGGGGAACCTTTATCTTGGTTGTTAACCCCAAACCGTCACCGATGGAAGTATGTATCGTGACTCATTTATCATGTGGTCATTTTGTTTCTGAATTACTCTACACCTCAGCAGCCAGTCATTTCACTAAAAAAATTATCTTCTGTGATTACATAACGGCATTGCTGCATTTAGATTATATATAATATTTGTTTTGTTTTATGTTTTAAATAGATTTTTTCTTTTTTTTTTACATTTTGTTACACTTAGACATGCCTGGTACTCTGACTAATTCTAATGTATATTATCTCATAAAAGGCGGATCTCAACTGGTTTTGCATTAGATATTAAGTTACCCAATGCAGTTCAGTAAAAAAACAAGACCGAAACAATAATAATAATAATTCACTGCACAAAAAACATATAGTGGTCATGTTGGCATTTGATTCGGCTGGCATTTAACAGATTAATTTGCACCAAAATAGTGTAGCTTTGATTAGACACACAGGCTGTGATGTCAACAATATAATATGGGAGGAGTTTTGATTATTTGTGTTCCCCATAGTTTCCCCTGTAGTCCATAACCCCATAAAAACTGATGGGGTAACAAACAACTAGTTGAGAACCACTGATATATTTGTATAAATTCATTTATTTTGTTTATTAGTGTGTGTGTGTGTGTGTGTATTTTGTGTGTATATATTCCTGTCCACACATTTTTCCACAATACCGAAAGAGGGAGTGCTGATAGAGAGAGAGGGAGGGATAGCAAAATTAAAATGCAGTTCAGAACAGAAATGAGAGCCTGAGTTGTTTGAAGAAAACCGACATGTTATTTTGCACGAGTTACAATGTGTGTCTGTTGCCTTTTCTACCTCTCCTATCTGTTTCTTTCCTGCACTCTCTCTCTCTCTCTTTCTCTCTTTTTCTATGTCTCACTCCCTCTCTGTCACTGTTTGGTCATTCTGACGTCCGCTTCACAGCATCTCTCACTGGCGCTGCAGGAGTGTTTCTCTGTGCAGTCTGTAGCCTGATTCCCCCCCAAATCTCTCCTTTTGCTCCTCATGTGCTCTGAGACTGAAGACGACACACTTTCTACTTCTGTGGCTTTCTTTTTTTTAAATCTACTGAAATCTTCTGCCACTTTGAATCCGAAATCATCCACCAGTAGCGTTGCAAGCGAAGACGAAGCGGGTCCCCTTCTCCGAAACGGATTTGAAACGATGTAGCTTGCTTTTTGTAAACTACATTTTGTCCAGGACAGTATCCGCAATAGCATTGCAAATATTGAGTAGTCGTCTACTTTTTTTTTTTGCACATTTTTCAGCTTTGACGGAGCACATGAAGTGGTTAATGGGTATTTGTGTGTTTTACTAATTTGTTTATGTGTTTCTAGGTGTGTTTCTGTGCTTGTATGACGTCTAACAGCATAACAGAATGGTTCCAGACGTCCTTTGCCCAAAGGTCAAGGGCATGGGATTATATGTCAAGTGTCTCTGTCGTCATGTTGGTTTCTAGAGATCACCAGACATATCGCACGTGTACGACTGCACACACACAAGCAAGGCAGGCACAAAGCAGCTCAACAGACGAGACCTCATCAGCTGCATCCATTCATAGTCATGAACAGCTGTTTTAGTCACTGAAACAGCATCCTTTTTTCTTATTGATATTTATGTGTGCTTTCATTTTATTTAAAACAAGTGTTAGATATGCAAAAATGTCTACATTCTTGCTTAACTTGGACTAACCCTGTTAAAAATGCTAATTTTGTTTTCTGAATCATTGTTTCTGGCACTGAAAGGGTTAGTTAGTCTGTGAATTCTCTCCTGCCAACTCCCAGGCAGTTGAAGTAACCCAATTCGGAGGCATCTGTTCGGGAAGGGCGTGTATCTGCTTCCCCCTCGCCCTGATTCCTCTCCACTCATCTCCTCCTCCCCGAGCTGTGGTTAGCCCTGCCCTTACAGGTCATGTGACTTCTCTGAAACTCCCTCCTCCCCCTGCCTCCCCCCGTGTTTCCAGTAAACTGCTGAAAGGAGGGGCTGAGTCAGTCTTCAACCAGCTTCCCTTTGACCACAGCTTGTTAAAGAATTTGTCAACGTGGACTCCAGGGTGTACATTTTTTTCGTCCTTGTGATAGATAGATTTGAATTTTTTCATCTCTCCCTCCCTGGGCTGGTCTGATTACGTCAGGCACCCATAATCACTTCCTGCTCTTTGCCGTAGAAAGAGAGTGTGTGTGTGCGTGTGAGAGAGAGAGAGAGAGAGAGAGACCGAGCGGCTCATATAATGGACTTTGATATTTGGCGGCATGTGTGCCAGAGACGTTTGTCTTGGTGCCTGTCTGAAAAGGTTTCATTCAGGAAAAAAAACGGGAATAATAATCCAAGAAGGGGGGGTGATTACGATCTTCCTGTGATTCTCCCAGCTGGCGATCTGATTTTCCGGTATTAGATCATGCGTAATATTTGCTTTTGCAAACTCACTTGCTCCACAGACAGACAAATGAACTTTTTGTGTAAATGAAACGGAAACTGATACAAATAAACTCTAAGCTACCACTGAAATCTTTTACCTAACCAATTTATTAAATAATAATATATATATATATATATATATATATATATTAAATCCAAGAAGGGGGTGTGATTACGATCTTCCTGTGATTCTCCCAGCTGGCGATCTGATTTTCCGGTATTAGATCATGCGTAATATTTGCTTTTGCAAACTCACTTGCTCCACAGACAGACAAATGAACTTTTTGTGTAAATGAAACGGAAACTGATACAAATAAACTCTAAGCTACCACTGAAATCTTTTACCTAACCAATTTATTAAATAATTATATATATATATATATATATATATATATATATATATATTAAAGATATTTTTTTTTATTAAAGTGTTAATTAACCCCAATAAAGAAATTCTGTCATCATTAACTCACCCATTTGTAGTTAAAAACCTGTATGATTAGCTTTTTTTTCTGTGAAACAATGAAGATATTTTGAAAAGTGTCTGTTTTTTTTTTTCCATATATTGAAAGTCAATGTAGTCCAATGTTGTTTCGGACCCCATTGACTTTAATTATATGCACACAAAAAAGTTGTGTTCCACAGAAAAAATAAAGTGCATAAAATTTCATTTTGGGGTGAACTGTTCCTTTAAATAACTATTAGCTTTAGCTGGGTTCAGGTAAATGTTGATGGTGTATGTATAGGAGTGTTGCTATTGTTACCAAGGTGCCATTGACGTGAGGGGACGCTGTAACTGTAGAATGTGGCATGGAAAGAGGAATATTATTAGGTGTGAATGTGGATTAGGGAAGTCTTTCATCTATATGCGTCAATCTTCGTCATTTCTCTAAGTCGGTCATGATTTATGATGCTTCACTAAATATAAGTATAGGATTTTTGGGGTAAAACCATTCAGAAGTTTGTACAAAAATGTATTCTGGTAAATCCATGTCATGCCAAAAACTGCTTCCAAAAAAATTATATGCCCTCTGAACTTATGAACTTAAAAACAAGCCCTAAGGAGAAAAAAGCAAAAAAAAAAAAAGGAAAAAAAAAAAAAAAAAAAAAAAAAAAAAAGGCGATGATGACCAACATCAAAAGCTTTAAAAAATGCTGAATAGCGCTGGAAACGTATCAGATAGCAGAAACTGTCTCCCATGGTTTTACTGAAGGCGCACCTTTGACGAGACCTCTTAAATGTAATTGCTGGTAAACCCTGCCCTGAGGGATGCTGAGGTTGTGGTGGCTGAACGCTTTGCCAAATGGTAATTTTCCATGTGCATGAGAAAAAGTTTGAAATAGATGGAAATAAAAAAGAACAACCAGCCTGGTTATTCATTCATTGTGTCAGATGGCCACTGTTGTGGCTAGAGAGGGAAACTTCCCACTAAAATAATGAATACGTCACATAACAGCATGATTACATGTGTACCGCTCAATAAAACTGAAATAGCTGCTCGATGTAGATCTCATCAGTTTTCTGCACTGTTTTCTGGGATAAAGTTAGGCTGTGCAGCCAGATAAATGACTAAGGGGAATTAGTCAGTGGCACAAGCAATACAAAACATTCTGAGAATAACTTTCAGTCCGTCGTATGGGGTCCGTTTTGTTGCTAATATTGGAAATATAAACACATTTAGCTACATCTGTTCGGTGTAGGGTAGATGGGCGGCGAGTGAATCGTGTATACAGATGTCTGGAGATAAAAGATACCTTTGAAGACAGATGAGAGACTTGTGACTGGACCTGAATGCAGTGATTTAGTCTTGACATTACTCAGCAGTTTCTTATGCCCGTTTGAAAGTGACTCACTGCTCGGAGCAGAATGATGTGTTTGTAACGGGGATGGGCATGAATGTCGCTCTTTAATCAAACGCTTTCATCTTGCGGTTTAAAGCTGATCCAGAGTGTTCAAGCTCTGAACAAAAGACATTCCTTTCCTACCAACCTGACATTTTCGACAGCCATTTTTATGTCTGGTTTACTGTAAAAATGAACAGAAGAATCTATAGAAAGAGAGAGGGGAAAAAAACGGCAGTGGAATGAAATGTGCTGTTGCTATGTGTCCAAACAGTCTTTGTGATTGGACAGAACAAATTCGGAATTTTCAAGTTCATCCAATCAAAACACAGCTGTTCTGCCTGCTCCCCATCACCCCACCTTTCTCTCCCGTTCCAGCGTTTCTTGGACCGATTTGATGTCCATATTAGGTTTGATTCAGTAAAAATCCCCTCCCATGCCCTTCGACCATTATATCGAGTGCTAATGTACTTTTATCTCTAGCAGCAAAAAGCATTCTCAGCCTATGTACAGTAAATGAATTAAATATGATCTCATTGGCCCATGTCATCAATGTATTAATTGTATTTGCCACCTGTCAGCGATTCTCGCAGCGCCCCTTCTCATTTTTATGACCAGAGGATGTTAAACGTTTATTTTCGATCATACGAGATAAATTGAGAATTATACATGTATGCATTGAACTGCAAAAAATTATTTGATTGAAAAACATCTAAATGCATTGATCCTGAGATAAATGCTGATTGTTTAATATGTGCAGAATGATTTTGAAATGCATTTATAGAAGAGACGAATCTAGTGTTTTTACAACAAGCTAAATCTTAGTAAATAGCTTGAATAGGTTAAATATTGTTTAGAATAATTTGTTGTCTTTTTGTTAACACCTCGATCACCTATTTAATAGCATAATAATTATTCTCGTTGTATAATAAAAATACTTTTAAATGCTCTTAAATGTTCATTATAAGATATATCCATATATATGATAAATGAAACTTTAAAGTAAGTGCAAATCCAGCTACTACAAATTTCTGCTGTTTTAAAAATATTAACCTAGTTTGCTTGTCAATCTAAACTTGTCATTGCACTTAGAGTTAATCTGGTCCAGTCAGTTAGACTAATCAAAATAAATTAAATAAAATGAAATCTGTCAATTTGTTGCTTAAACCTGTTAAAAGTATTCATGTCTGCTAAACATTAATGCTGGTGTTTATGCAAACATCTAAAACTTTTCCCTTAGAATCTGCTGTTATTATGTTTTTCTAGATTTGTTTTCATTATATAGTGTTTTTATATATACCACCCCTCTTCCCAGAAAGGGTATCAGCAGGAAAGTCCATGTCGTTTCTGTAAAATAGCCTTTTGTGAGGAATAAAGCCTCAGATATTTCAAGCTTTCGGTGACTCACTGGAAGCACCTAGGCGTCTGGTCTTGTCCCCCATTCCAATTCAAATGGAAATTTTTAAAATGTGTCATTCAAAAGTTCATGGATCTTTCTGGCAAGGGTTAAACATTTGGAGATATTTGTAGATTTGTTTTTTAGTATAACACGAGAATTAAATCTGCTTGGTAAGATACATATGCATTTTACTGAATGTAATGTTTTTGGGAAAAATCCTGCAAAAAAAATTATGCATTTGCAAAATAAGATTCGGTAGTTCTTAGAGTAGTATTACACCAAATTGTTTTTTTTTAAATGATATAGTTATCTTGTTCTTTTTCTAAGAAGTGTGACACAGAACTGTAAGTTCATGTAATTAGTGTAGTTTAACTACTTGCTCTTAGGTGAACACATACCTTCTCTCTCCCTCTCTCTCTCTCTTTGGTTTTCTTCTAATAATGTAGGAGTCCCTTTTAAATTAGTGAGGGGATTAAAAAATAAATAAATAAAATAAAATGTACAAACAACAAAGTCCAACAATGCACTATTCCAAACTTTTTTTTTGTGTGCTTAAAATCTTGCCAATAGAAAATAAGAAGCGTTGTTCTATTCTCCTCCTGCTTTATCAGTGTGTATACTTGCTAACATCCACTTAAATCTGATTCCTTATTCTTAAGATGTTTTGATGTGTTCTAATTGTTTCATCAAGATCAGTTCATTCAGATGTACGTTTGCACAAACCATTTAAAAAAAAATGATTGTGTAAGATATTCTCAGAATATGTGGTAACGTTTTGTCCTGTGTGTGTTAACAGAACCCTCCCAAATCATGTTAAACAATTAAAAATGAAGAAATAAGATTCCTAAAAATGACTGTGATGTGAACAATTACAGGGTTTTTTTAGAATAGTTTAGAGCAAGAGTTGAGATTGATTTTAAACTGGTAATGTCTAACTAAACTACGCAGATGATTTAATAAATCTAGCTCATTGTCTTTGCACTACAATTGGGTTATTATTTAATCAAACATTAGATAATACTATTACTACTTTGCAGATGTGTTCATTAACTTTTTGTTTTTTAAAACAAAAATAACAGAAGCATGGCAGATGCATGAAAGAAATTTGAGCAAGCAGTTTTTTTTAAGTGCATTAAAATTGGTCTCACTTTTACCAATGGGTTTAGGTGAAATAGGTTCTTTGACTAAAAATCTAATGTGACAGGTTGCTTTAAATCCCTAAAATATATTTAATTTCACTTATTCTTTAACTCTGTATCAAACAGTTAATATTTAAAATTGAATGAAAAATCTCTTTATCATTACTGTCTTTGTTACTGTCTCTGTATTATCATAACTTCATTTCTGTTTGCCTGTTGGCATAGTAGTATAGAAATAATTTTGACTAGAAGTTAATTCATTTTTTGAGCTCTGTAAAACATTGAAAAGCTATAAATTAATTTTGCTCTGCAAAGAGCACAAAGAGAGAGTTTTTAACAACAACAAAAATAATAATAATATTCAGCTTTTAAGCCTTTTAAAAAATGTCACTAGATAAATTGATGAAAATTATTTTACTGAATAATTATTAATGTTTTGATCAAATGTGAAAGCTCAGTTTTATAAATGCTTTTCCTCCTTTTCATGTATAGTGTGTTTGTTAAATCATTTCAAGTCTTTGAATATAAAATTGCATGTTAAACACATCAAATTAATACAATTTTAATCCTTAAAAATGTTAAAATATAAATGGTTATATCTGTCATGTTTTCCTTGAATTTAGTCTGCATAAAAATGTAGATCACAGTTTAAAAAATAGTTTTTTCGTTCACAAGGGTAAACTGAGTTTCTAACTCTTAATCTTTTTAGCAGTCATTTGTGTTCATTTGTGTCTGACTCATTTTTCTGATAACACTTTTCTCTTACACTTTTCTTTTAATGCTTTTCTTGTTTAGATCTTTGCCATCAGAACAGACTTTGCAATCCGAGAGATTCCTCAGGAATTCTTAGCCGTCTTTCTGTAAGTGTTCTGATGAATAAAAGTCCTTTCAAGATGATTAGTAATAGCAGGAATATGTCACTGTTTGACAGTAATGCATAGTTTTATTCAGAGCTTCCACTTCAAAAAAACAGCTTTATTATGGAATCCGAGTGAAGCATTCTTATTCTTCTGTGTGTTATCGTATATTATTATATTATATTACTTTAATAATAAAGAAAAAAGTAACCATCATTGCAAGCAGCACTATATTGCATTGCATTAATTTAAAATGTATATTTAGAACAAAAGAATTTTGAAGCGTTTCTTTTTCTTATGCTTTCCTAGACCTTTCTGATCTTTTTGTATATTTCAGATCTCATATCTATGTCATGGATCACCTTGAAAACCCTTTCTGGAATTTATTTTCAGTGCTGTAAGAAAAACCATGATAAAGACACACGCTGAGGTGAGTGAAGACATTACTTAAAAACATACAAAAGTGATGCCGATGCCCCGATAGAAAATAAGAAATTATTTCATTCATGCAGTTTGTGAGATGTATGTGTTCACAGGCTTACTTCTATATAATTGGGCTGTTGTGTATCTGATTCATATTCACGATAATCACCTAACAAGAAGCTGACAGCAAAGAATTTGAATGAGCAGTTCCTGACATACAGACATTTGAAAATGTGCAAAGATAATGGGCACTTTACTTAATTACTTTAATGCAAACAAAGACAAATAAATAGGTAAAAAATGAAATGTACAATATATATATATAAAATAATGTACAATATATGCTTCCATATGTAGCCTGTGTATATTTAAAAATATGAATACATATATAACCATACATATAAGGTATTCATCTCTTTTTATATATATTACAAAAGTGTAATGTTTCCATAACTTCATATTTGTGGAGTTTGGATGCCAGCAGGAGCATTCAGATCAACTATGACTCTAAAGTAAAATCAGAGGCGGCCATTTTGTTTTATCAACCTCCATTTTGTGAAAGTTGCAGCTATAGCCTCTCAATTGAGACGCCCTGACATTCATTTCATACTCGGATGTATTAAATTATGATGGAAATTCTCCAAATATGCTGTAATGCATACTTTCAGTAGTTTTTCTTCATTTTTGCAAAATGATGTAGTGCAGGTTTAAGTCAGACTCAATTTTAATATATTTCAAACAGGCTACTCTTTGTTTTATATTGAACCAATGCATTTAAATGTTTCTATATTTTAAAAGTGTATTTAAATACCTGCACAGTAAATGGCTATGGATCAAAATGGAAAAAAAAAGTGAATTAATTATTAATTTTGCCTCTTCACATTCATAATGATGAAGTCAGCCTGAAATATATGAACAGAAATTTTTCATCTAGTAATTTCAGCAGAGTTTACTCACAGCCTGTTAGCATAACCGTTATGACCAAACACTCAAAGTGAAAATGCTGCCTTCGTATCAGTGTTTGAAATCAACCCACACGGTGACAAATAAACACTCTCTTACACACTCAAATGAAATAAATCTCATTAAAACATGTAGTTGTCTGAGATTTTAATGTTGTTTCTTCGTTCTTAGACCTTTATTCTCTTATACTGTAGCAAGATTGTATACAATCATTATTAGACAAATGCAAGTTTGTGTACAGATACCATCTTTTCTCAAGCCCACTTAATATGTAATTAATACTTATGTCTCATAATAATTGTATTCACATGTTAAACTGCACATTTAGAATAACAACAATAAAAACAATGCTCTGATAAGAATAGATTTGAGCAGTTTGGACTGTTACAGTAAAGTTGTGTGTGTGTGTGAGAGAGAGAGAGAGGGTTAGGCAGGGGGAAGTGACAGAGACGCAGGAGTTTGTGCATTGGTGTGTATGTAAATGGATGAAGACAGAGTGATAGTGTGAATCATGTGAAAGACAGAAAGTGTGTGATAGTGTCAGTGTTAGTCATACATCTACAATGTCTGAATGGCCTCACCTGTGGATCAGGTGTGTTTCAGACACAATATGGTTTTGTATATAACATGACACACTCGTCTCAAATGTTCTCTTTTATTTAATTGGGATTAACCCACACCTATTCTGACAAGCTCTTACGGAGATCTACTGCTCTACTCGTGTTTTAGTATTAGCATATTTTGCACATTATGCTCTTTTGGTATATAATGAAAAAAGAAATATGGGTATTTACGCAGTTGTACTATAACATAACCATATACATCATGTTTTTTTTTCCTTGTCATTAAGAGTTACTATCTGTAATGGCTATAAAATAATATTTTATATAATTTATTTTCATTTGAAATGTTTGTGGAACTGGTGTGTGTGTGTGTGTGTGTGTGTGTGTGTGTGTGTGTGTGTGTGTGTGTGTGTGTGTGTGAAATATGTATTTTTTTATTTCCACAAACCCCTCATATAAAAAAAAACATATAACAAAATGTAAAAACATTAATCAAAGATCATTATTGATGATGGGAACAATGGAAACAAGAAAACATACGATACATACAGATAAAAATTCCACAAACCCCTCATATAAAAAAAAAAATTATACATCAAATTGAAAACAATTATTTAAAAACATTAAATAAAAATCATTATTGGTGATATGACAATGGAAACAAGGAAACTTCAGTTACATACAGATAAAAATTTCCACAAATCTCTCATAAAAAATAAATTATTCAACAAATTGAAAACATTTATTAAAAACATGAAATAAAAATCATTATTGTTGATGGAACAATGGAAAGAAGGAAAAACAGTTACATACAGTTAAACACTCGTTATGAAAATACATTAAATTAAGTAACATTTATTATTTTTTAAAGTATATATATATATATATATATAAATGAGTAAGTCCCGACTGATTGAGTTGCACCAGGCACCAGCCAACAAACCCCGACCCCCAACACCCACGCCGCCCATCCTGCCTTTTATCATGACTGAACTTGTGAGTCAGCAGGTTCTAGACTGGACAGGAGCCATCTTTGATCCTGCTTTACTTCCAGTCAGGTTTTCTGACATGTTTTTGTTTCTTAATCCTTTTTTTTTTTTTTTTTTTTTTTTTTTTTTTTTTTTTTTTTCAGAGTCCCCCTCCCTAGAGTGTATTAGCTGTAGCCCTGGGCCTTGTAAGGCTCACGCCATCTGTATAAGGCCTTTTCCATGTCTGTCTGCTCAAAGATGTGTCATGTTGTGTTTTAACCTCTGATCACAGAAAAAAAAACTTTCTGCTGACCACTGCCTGCTCATTTGCTGTGTTAGAGGGTCCATAGGGGGGCATCGGATGTGGTTACGAGTGTATCACCCAGTGGATAACTGATGGAGTGATTCTGTCTTTCTCTCATACAGAAAGTCTTTGTGATACCTTCAGCAAGCACATGTAGTGGAGCAGATGGTGGCCCTTATTGGGTGAGTAATTCAAGACATTGACTTATATCTGGGGGCCCATGAGCAAATGGAAAGGCAAAATGGTGTGTGTGCACATGGACATATGTGTGAGTGTGTGTGGTTTCGGTATGTCAGAGAGGGTGGGCGTACTACTTAGATGTATAGCGGAAAATGAAAGAGTTAAATGAAAACGAGGAGAGAAAGTCACCAACAAATGTGCCATTGAGCTCCTTTGTTGTGTATGCTGGGGAAACCCTGTACATAGTCTGCAAGGTGTCTACCTACACTTCCCATAAGACATCAAATTGACAGTTTGACTGTGGAAATTAGTATGGAGGCTGTGCCATTGGTAAATTACAGGCCGAAATGAGATCATGGGGTCCAGACTTTGTCCGTTGCTCTGAAATTCCCATCATCTTAAGTTGAGAGTTAAATGTTGATGCTTTACTCCCACGTTGCTTGTTGTTATACTTACTATGAGATCGCTTTCACAAACATAGACTAAGCTTAGTTTGTATGCTTAATATGGGTTTTAAAGCCGTATATGCTTTCTGGAAGGCATGAAATGGCATGTGGATGGGGTTAAGGCAAGACACTACAGGTGAATAGGGTTAAAAAATTGTAATGAATAGATATCACCAATCACAGTACATTACGTCAGTTGTTTTCTGAAATGTCGCAAAATAGACATTATCTAATTAAATAAATGCACTTATCTCCATACATTATATAAAGCCAGGTTCAAAATTCATGTTTGATTTTGTTGACATATTAGAGTTAAAGATTTTTTACAGAGGGGATGTGGATGTCTCTGTTTAGCTCGCCATAAATCAGAAAAAAATGTAAAAAAAAAAAAAACTAATTCATCATGATTTGAAATATATAATTATATAAACTCCACAAATTCTATATATGCACAATGCCCTCTGTTTAAAAAAAAAAACAGAATGTAGGTAGGATTAAAAACTTGACAGTTTGGTGTATTTAAGATTTACTGCACTACAAAAATTATTATTATTATTATTATTTTCCAGTTCAAATATCTATATATTCTCAAATCAAGATACAATTGCTTGATAGGCAAAATGGCATATGATAAAAAGTGTTCAAAAATGTATTAAAATTAAGTGACTATGCTTAAAGGGTAAGAAAAATAAACATAATTTAAATGGAAAACACGTTTATTTTTCTTACTCCATTGGCAGATATTTTTCTTTGTTTTAAGCATAAAGTCACTTCATTTTGATCTTTTTTTTTTCAGAAAATAAAGCCAAATACATTAAGTAATTTTGCTTCTCAAGTAGATGTATCTTGATTTAAGAATGTGTATGTGTATGTATAATATTTGTACTGGAAAACAAGACAAAAACTGAGGAAGAAGATTTCTTTTTTTTGCAGTGTGAAGTGGAGATTTCTAACGTGAGTTTTCACTCATTTTGTGAAAACAGCTTTCAGATATATTGTAATTGTATACTGTATATATTGCAATCTACAGATGCAAATAGATAAAGTGTAATGAAATAAACATTTAAATGTCTGTTTTTCTTTCCATTAGTCTGAAAGACAACAAAAAATAGCCCAAAATCTCAAAATGGACTAGTGCATGAAAAAAACAATGGTTTTGCCTGCAGTCTTGCCTTAATTTTTCTTGTATTAGTTACTGTTTTCCCACAGGGATGATCAGTTGTGCCTCAAATCTGATGGCACTGCTCAGGTTGGTCCTGGTTTGTGGATGGAGTTTTGTTGACAGTGCAGGATGATGATTTGGCTCAGTCGTGTAATGGATCTGACGTCGTCTCTGTCATTGGCCTGTGGCCTGTGGTCCTTCTAATCTGAAGATATGACGCCCACCCAGAGTGTTTCATACGAACCGCCACTTCACATAAAGATCCCATAATGGTTAAAAGAACTGTTTGGAATACTGTGAGTGGGTGTGTGTGAGAAAGAAGGAGAGTGAGAGATGGAGACAAACACTGAGAGAGACAGAGACATGCAATCTAATGCATCTTATGACAAGTCCTATACACTTCCTGTCTAGAGCGCATAAAGACCCCAAAAAAACGTATTTGGACACTGAACCAGAGAAACTCAAGTCTCAAGGTCATTTTTCATGGATCTATGAAATCAGTTTCCCTCAAGTTCACACAGATGTCCTATCAGAGGAGCCACGGTGTAGTTTATCATATTAACTATGAACATGTTCCACAAAGTTTGACAACCAGAAAGTGTCCAAGGCCTTTTGTCATTTTTTTTTTATGTCCCAAGCCTTTTTTGTTTCCATTTTAAGTGCTGTATTTCATTAAATATACACTACAGTTGAAAAGTTTGGCGTAAGTAAGATTTTTAATATTTGTGAATGAAGTCCTTTATGCTCTCCAAAGCCGCTTATTTGATCACAAATACAGTAAAAATAGCAATATTGTAAAATATTATTATAATTTGAATATATTTTAAAATGTAATATATTTCTGTAATGGCAAAGCTGAATCATTACTCCACACTTCAGTGTCACATGGTCCTTCAGAAATCAATATTTTTATTGCTTACTAATTACTGCTTAATGTTTTTGTGGAAACCATGATACAGTTTTTTCGTAACAAAGCAAAACGGCAAAAAAAAGTCTCTAGTGTCACTTTTGATCAATTTAATTCATTCTTGCAGAGTAAATGTCCTGATTACCTTTACAAAGCGTAGTGAATGGTAGTGTGCATAAATATAGTAAAAACACACTATTCTAAGTTAAATGCTAAATAAAAGAAAATAATTAATAAAACGTGTTTTTACAATATGATTTAAATGACTGCATAAATGTTACACATAATAACAGATACTGTTCGATATTAAGATGCTGTA
Source organism: Sinocyclocheilus anshuiensis (assembly GCF_001515605.1). Classification (NCBI taxonomy): domain Eukaryota; kingdom Metazoa; phylum Chordata; class Actinopteri; order Cypriniformes; family Cyprinidae; genus Sinocyclocheilus; species Sinocyclocheilus anshuiensis. The sequence continues at coordinate 684,648 of NW_015546055.1, read as the reverse complement.
TTTGTGCACTCTTCAGTTGTCAAATGTTAGTGGATTATGTTCATGGTTAATGTGATGAACTAAACTGCTAGGGCACCTGTGTGAACTTGAAGGGAAATGGCTTCATATATTCACTAGAAATCACCATAGGCCTTAAAAAGTTTGTAAAGGGTTATATATTTTGTTGTGTAATTCCATGAAATGTATGTAAGTGTAGCTTAAGTATCTCATGGGTTGTATGTATGTTGCGCTTTGACTCTACCTACAGACTTTTGTATTATAGTGCTTTACTGCCATGGTTGTGCTTCTTTTTTTTCTTTTTTTTTTGTATAGACAAAATGACAGGAAGTAGATTTATATAAATTGAGCTGTTAAGATCAACATTAATACCATCTGCTGTATGTTGAATCACAAACACATGCTGTATTGTGTTAAACCCCAGACTCTTTAAGCACCTGTGCTGTGCCAGTAGTGTTGCAAAAGGGTAATAGGATGCTATAGGTGGGGATCAGCACTGCTGTTTTTGGCTTGTGAACACCTGTCTCCGGGGCAGCCCCATCTGACAATGCAAAGCGTCAATCATCCCGGCCATAACTGCAACGGCACATGTAGATTGCATCAGCCCTTCACTTTGAAAACAGCTTGTTGCCCTCTTACTTTCCAAAAATTGCTGATGCTATAGGGAATTTCTTACAAATCTGTTTCCAATGAAGCACAAAAAAAAAAAAAAACATTATTTTCCTCACTTTTTGTCCACATGATGTTTTTGACCCAAAATTAAGTGGAGGGAATATCAGCAGATTTGGGTTATTTATGGACTTGTTTTTCTCAAGACGTAGTACAGAGAAAATGAAGATGTATTCAAAGAACTGGATGTGATTTGAGAGTTGCGTTTACCGTGTCATTGCTGTTTATCTCTCTGTGTCCTTTTGTGGTTTACCAAGTACACATGCAGATATGATGCAGCTTCAATCCATCTGATTGTGTGTGTGTGTGTCTGTGTGTGTTTGTGTGTGTGTGTGTGTGTGTGTGTGTGTGTGTGTGTGTGTGCATCTGTTGTGAGAGATGCAAATAGGGTTGTTGTTGTATTGTGTTTGTGTAAGAGAAAGTGTAGGTAAAACTGCAGAAATGTGAAGTTTACCATAGATCAATGTTTACTTGTTCTTTTGTAGATGTGTGTCTGTGTGTCTAGGTCAGGTTTGGTGTACTTTGTGGGGACCAAATGTCCCCACAAGCATAGTGAAAAGTGAAAGCACCTACATTGTGGCCAGCAAACAGATGAACATACTAAATATCACATTAATAAAAAAAATGAATAAATAATTTTTTTTTAAAAAGCAGAAAGGTGAGTGTGTGTATGTGTAAGGGTTAAGGTTAGGGTTGGCTGATAGAAAATATTCCTAAATAAATGGAAAGTCCCTACCGTGATAGAAAATCCAAGGTGTGTGTGTGTGTGTTTGAGAACTAACCTGTGAATAGATATTAAGATAAAAACGGCAAAACCAAAGCTCTGAGAGCAAAGTGAATTTCTTGGATAAATATCTATATTTCTCAGAAACACCCTCAGTTTTATTTTGTTAATTTTCTTTTTTTTTTTTATAGAAGGAAGCCTGCTTATGTGCCCTTTTCAGATGAAGTACATCTGTAAGATTGTACCCAGAATTCCCTATGAAAGATCTTTCCTCCCGCCTTCATTTTTCCTCAAGGGATCAAAAGATTAATTTTATTTACTGCCATTTTAAGTCGTTTTTCTCTGTCGGTGAAACAAGTCAAATTGTTTTTCTCTGTCCTCCTTGCTCCAGATTTCACATTTTTGGCAGAACATCGTAAGCTATACGTTCAGCTCTCTTACATGAGAACTTACATGTTGTAGTTTTTACACTCAGCTCATAAATATCCCTTAGAGAGCATTTAGATTTACACTACAATTATCCAAACATCACACAATCAAAGAGAAATAAAATGCTGTTATTTCTGGAATATTCATGTCGTCGCTGTAAACTTTCTGGAGCAATACATTTTTAGTATTTAGTCTTAAGCCAGTAAAAAATCATGCGGGCCTTCCTGTTGCAAGCCTGGATGGTGTGCTGTGTGCCGTATCCTGGGCTTTATGACACAAATGTTAATGTTTACCTCTTTTACTACCTTCCACTTATGAACTCTTCTTCCTCTACATTTATGGTCCTGCCTTGCTCCAGTTATAGCCTCCTCTCTGATTTTATAGGTGTGAAAAGATCCATCAATAATCACTGAATTTGGCTTGACTTAATTATGTTAGTTCAGTGGTTTTAAAGTGTTATTTCACATTCAGTAATGTGATTTTAAGAGCTATGGAGAGGCATCCATCCATTCAGAAAAAGCAGATCCATGGTGAGATTTATTTAATTCTGTAAAGTGAAGGTTTACAGTGATTCTCTTGAATTATAAAACAGTACCGAAACAGTATTTTGAAAATCAAGGACATATCATAGAATTATGCAGTTTTGAGACCCGTACACCTTTTAAATGTATGGCTCTGTATTTTGCATATGACTCTTGCATGTGATTTTAAAATATGTTTTTTTGCTGTTTTGACAAGCAGGGTGTGCAAGTAGAACTGTTTGTGCTGGTATATAAATAAACTATTTTTATTTATTTTATTGGTTGGCTTTCTTGCTACAATGGCCGTATATTGTTATTGGCATAGAGGGAGCATGTTATGAAAGTTATTTGTGAGTTTGGCCTGTGAACTAGTGTTAATATTGCTCTAGAAATTATAAGAGTTGCTATGTGCGCAAATAGATTGTGCTTATTTTAGTCCTGTTTATCATTAAAACTTTTGTATGTATATGCACTGTGGCCATGACATTTTGAAACATCATTGAAAAGTAATGAAATATGTAGACATGCAGTCTAAAATGACTTTCTGATTTTTTTTTACGTTAGCAGGACTTTTATGGCTGATGCAAATATGGGAAATGCTTTCAGTTCTCTTTCCCTCAAAGTGAAACTTGGTAAATTCTTCATTTCTTATTTATAAGGTTGCCGTTTTAGCAGGGCAAATGTGGCTTCTTTCACACATGTGACACATGGCTAAACTTTAGGTTTGAATGTATAACGGACTGTTGACCCTGAATTGTGAGGGAAAACATTTTCATGACAAGAAACATGCAAGCAATAGATCATTTAACCTTTTTTATATTTAAGATAAAAGAAAAGATTTATTATTTGAAGTATAGTGCCTTCCGTAAATGTCTATTATTTTTTAAGTGAATCTACATACATGCCAGTTTAGGTATTAGTGTAATTCTGACCCTTAGAATCAGGTGAAAACCATTTTTACTTTGCTGGTATTTTTTATTTATGTTTTTGTTAAAGGGTTAGTTCACCCAAAAATGAAAATTAGGCTGCGTTTTACTCACCCCCGAGGCACCCCTGTTGCCTCGGGGGTGAGTAAAACGCAGCCTAATTTTCATTTTTGGGTGAACTAACCCTTTAATTTGCTGGTTCTGAAGCTGATATTATATTTAACTGATTTTATGAATGCACATAACATTTTAAAGCACTAATTATGTCTGTACATACAGTCTCTTGACTCAGGAAAAAAAATAATTCAGCTTTTTGTTCTGTAATGTATGGTCATGTAATAAGGTCACAAACAAGAAATTACTTTTTACTCATTTACTGTTTTCAAGGCAAAGTTCTATGAGAATATTACAGATAGGAAAATAGCATAAAATATTTGTCTAAAGAAAAAAGGGAATAAGAAAAACAGCTCGATTTGATGCATCCTATCTGTGAGACATAAAGGAGACACAGATATTACCATTTTAAGATTAATACTAGTGAAATGCATTTTTGCATTGTCTGCCAAGAATTTTTAATATACATGTAGGTTACAGTTTCTGCATGTATTGTATTTCATGACCAGGTCAATGGCTTTGGCCAGGGTGGCCCTAAAGAATTGTTTAAATGAAGAATAAACATACGATTGGATGATGGATGTCTGTTTTCAGTCTGGTCAGAGTGTGTTCTATTATGTCTATATGGATCTTCCTGTCTTAAAGTGGGATGTCTACAAATTACAATTGTTGATCATGGAAAATCTTTTGTCTTTGCAGTTAAGAGTTATTTTATGCATTATGTTTTGGCAGAGTCTCTGACAAGTTTAGCTGATTTGTAAAGGGCCTGTTATGTCTGTTAGTTTATTTTGTGGAACTACACTTAACCAAATTATCCATCGTGAGGAGATATCAGGGGCCTGAAGCAGCTTTTTATAGGATGTGAGAAGAGAAGCATAATTTAAAAGTCAGAACAAAACGTGAAAACAAGCAATTACTGGAATGGAACCGTGTCCTTGTTCACTCAGTGCAAATTATCTTCAGACTATGCATGATTTGACATTACTGTAGTCTAGTTGTCCTGAAAGGCTTTGATTTCCTGTTTAAGGCTTTTCCTTTGTCTCAGATGGAGTGTGGCTTATTGTTCTGTCTTATATTAATGCTACTTATTATTGTTATTTCCTGATTTGCAGGCTAATCGTAAGCGAGATCTTGGAACTAATGCCTTGTCAACAGCAGGCTTGCTAGTAGATATTAAACCGCTCATTCCGTATAGGCTTGCTTTCAGGTTGTGTTAACAAAAAGTATGAATTGAACAGTGCACGCAAAAATGAAAATGACTTTTTTTTTTATTCCATGCAAAACAAAATGACATATTTAACAGATTGACCAAGCTGCTCTTTTCCATACAATGGAAGTGAATGGTGACCAAGGCTGTAAAGTAACATTTTCAGTTAATGACTTAAAACTATCATATGGCTTCAGATGATTGGAATATACCACATCAGCTGTAATAAATACTATTTTATGGTGTTTTTACTTTTTAAAACTTGACAGCCTCTGGTCCCCATCCACTTAAATTGTATAGAAGAAAGCAGCTCATGTAATCTGCTAAACATCTCAAACAGGTTTGAAACGATATGGGCGAGTAAATGATAACCGACAATTCATTTTTGGGTGATCTATCCCTTTAAGTGTTGGCTTAGTGTATACCCATGTGTAGTTAGTTAAATCATACTGAAACAGTCTGTGGTCTCACCTCAGTTAACCCCTCCCATCGATGATATCATTACCGTTGATTGGAGAAGACAGGTGGTTGTTTTCATTCAAAAAATGCTTTTGTTTGTGGCTTATTTTGTGCCTATTCAAATACAACTTAATAAAAAAGGTCCTGCCGCATGTATTCATAGTCATGGGCTCAGTATATGAGCTCAAAGTGAATGGCAGCTAACTGATCAACAGAGGATGCGTCCTTTCTTCATTCATTTCCATCTGACAGTATCTCCTACTGAGCCTTAAGAACATTCGTGAATGGTCACATTATCAAAACAAAGAATATGCAGATGACCCTGTTTTTTATTGAAGTACTTTAAATGTGACTGATGGCGACAGGCCGAGACAGATAAGAGAAGTAGGGAATATAATAGACAGATGGGAAAAAAGATACTCCTAACAGGAGAAATCAAATCAAAGCTGAAGTCAACTAATCTGAACTCATTCCAGTGCTAATAGGGGACATTACTAACTGACCACCATGGCTATTTCTGTAACAATCATGGGCTTAAAATTGTGATCATAAATAACTAATTTGGTGTTGAATTCCTGGCAAGGAGGAGTTCAATTCTTGCCCTTTTCTGGAAAGCACAGAAGGCAAAGTCACCTGTTCGTGACTCGAGGCATCGCTGGACAAAGGCAGCATTGAGTTGAAGGTCTCAGGGTTGAGTCCCCATGGAGGGTGACTGGATGGTGACCAAGCTTTTCACTGGAATTTTAGTATGAGTTATCTTACTAATACTGACCGTAATAATACGCAAGACAATAATCAGCCCTTTATTCTCTCAGTATTTGTGAGTAGACAGATACCGGATCAGAGTCACAAGGGGGTGAACTGATTGCAAATCAAGTTACACCATAGTTTACTACAGAAAGTGTTGAACAGTGAACAAAGGTCTTTAATTGTCTTATGAAGGCTTTAAGCAGCAAGACAAAACAGAATCGATCAGTGACTTATTTCATTAGATGAGAGCGAGGTGACCGCTTTGTCTCCAGCTACTGTTTCCATGACCTGCCCAAGGCCTCATGTTGTGGAGTAAGCCGTGCAAGTCATTGCAGCCCCATCCAGCTGGGAATCTGAGTCATGGGCCTGTTTTAGTGCCTTTTTCAGGTAGACATGTTTAAACTGCACAGGGGACAACTGCAGTGAAATTGGTCCTCTTTTAGTGCGTAAAGGGGGATTTTTTTTAAATGCACAGCAGTTTAAGTTCAGAAGTGTGCCACACACTTCATGCAAGAATTTTGAACATTTGCATAGCAGTGTACAGGTGCTTTTTCAGGAGTTTTTCTTGAAAAGTATGAGATAAAACAAAACCATACCTGAATCGAATGACAGTATGTTTTATGCATTTAGGGGGAAATTTAGGGGCATTTTGTTGAATTATTCAGAACAGATACATGCAAGTGTGAATGCATTCTTTGTTTATGCAGTAGAGTATTAAACTGTAATAAAACCCTTCTTGTTGCAAGACCCCACAACAGCTGTAATTCCCTTTTCTCACATGCAAGTTTATTTATAAAACTTGCATGTGACATTTTTTTTTTTTTTTTTACAACTGTGTATAGTAATCATTTCTATTTATTTATTTATTGGCCCTATTTATCATAATGACAGGAATTTGGCTGCAAAGTGGAGTGGAATGGATTCATAAAATGTATGATGATGCAAAGTTTTTATTCAAATGCATATTGTAATTTTAATGCTAATGATTTAATGCATCTGAAATTACAAAATAAATGAGAATAAACTCAATATTAAACTAAATGAAATGAATAAATAAAGCAAACTACTGTAATAACTGTCAAGAAATGAATATTGTAAATGAAATGTAGAAATGGTAACCTAATCTATAACAGCTATTTCATAACTAAATTCAAATTATATTGAATTGTGCTTTGAAAAATCCTAATAGGAGTGTGATTTCTTGATATTGTTGGTTTAAAACATTTTAAATGAGAGTTATCAGCTTTGATTTCTGTTTGTCTGTTCGGCTGTGTCTCTTTGGGTCACAGGTGATTGGTTAGGTGACATCCTGTTAAAGGTGAGCACGGTTTACCCGCAGACCTGGATCTCACCGGATAACTCAACCTACAGCTGCTTCACTGTATGACTGTACAGAGAGCATCGTTTCTGTGCGGTTACAGCTCTGTAGGTGTGTGAATGCATTCATCTTGTATAGCTTTTCTGCATGTAGCAAAAGAAAAGGTGGGATTGTGCATGTACAGGTGAAATGTTGGTATATTTCATTATGACAACCTTAAAATTGTTATTATTGTCTTCATCCTTCATCCTCGTGTTTTCTCAGTATAGTCCCATCAGACTATGCAGATATTTTCTATGTGATATGCGACAACATATCTTTTGTGTTTGTGCTGATATATGTACGTAAGCGCAGCTCTGTTGCTGCCGTGTGTGTTTCCGTTTCAAAACTCATGTTCTTAATCATCACTCCCGTCTAAATGTGTCTCGTTGCACGATTTCTCATGTCTGTTAGTACGTTAGACTGGCAATGCAGCCGCAAGTGCGTCAATATTGGATGCCATAGTGAGTGTTGCTCTTTTAAATATCCTGTTTACTCGTTTGCACACTTTTCATTATCACAAAATTGATCTTAACTGTTATTTATTGTTTATTTATTAGTCAATATAGTCTGTGTAGCTTCATTGGTGATCATCTTTTCTAATGAGAATGTCTTTCAGTGTATTTACAGCTATGCAGAGGGTCTCCAGTGCAGTGGTCACATAGAATAGGCAGATTGCAGACTCACCAGCCAGTGTTTCTTGGGTCCGTGCCGAAGTGCCAGTGTTTCATGATTAAGAGGAAGGGAAGGGCATTTCAGGGTGGACTGTGGCAACACCAACTTCTCCCTCACATCCTCCTGAACCAGACACCCCAGCTTTCCTTCCTCCTCTGGCCCAGCTGTAAGCAGCCCTGCCTGGCCTTGCCCGCACAGTCATCCTGGGCATGTTTGGTCCTCCAGTGAGTGAGTAAGCAGTCCACCCATACTGATTTTGTGAATTGTGTTGCTGTGTAATCAGAGCTCGCTTTGAGGATGGCTGATGTCTGACTGATCTCTCGTGCCTAAGCTTGTTGCATGGGCACATAGGAATGATTTGTTTACGTCAATTGGAATTTTCAGCTGATATTTTAGCAGAAGCGTTTTTGATCACTGGTGCTGTGTTCCAAGACCAAGTGAGCGACAGCTTTTTAGGCAGCGTTTTAGGCCTCATTGGGACATTGCCGGAGCAAAAGCTGTTCCAAAATGTTCCAAAACAGTCTTCTGAGAAACATGCTTTTAATTAAATTCTGCATAAAGTTAAATTCTATCTATCTATCTATCTATCTATCTATCTATCTATCTATCTATCTATCTATAGTTATCAGTATTTATTTAAATGTGTTGCATCAGTATTTATATCCAAATTTTTTTCTATATATCTTTATCTCTTTATCTTTCTCTATATATCTTTATTTCTATATATATTTATAAAATGAATGTTTATTAAAAATCTGATTTAAAAAAATGAGCATTTTACACAATATTTTAATGTGGTTTGTATTTATTCTTATTAGAGTATCACGTTTTTAGCTTAGCAGCTTGTTAATGCCAATCTCTATTGAAATCAACTGCGAGTTGAGTCTCAGTGTGCCATTTTGTGTGGTGCATGGAATTGCTGCATATGTACACTGAAAAAAATTGTGGTGAAAAAGATAAATTCTCTCAGAAATTGATAGTAAATTTCACACATAATTACAAAGAAACAGCAAGTAACATTGAAATATATGTGAAATTTTGAAGTAGAAATCTGAAATAGTGTTTGCTTGTAAAAATATACTCCAATAATCTTTTTTAATTTACAACTTCGAAAAACATTTTTTACAGTGATAATGTTCCAGATAGATCTCTAATGAGGTTCCATGACTGTTAGGCAGCTGGCTATGTAGGCAGCAGGTAGAAAGGTGGCTCACTAGGTTTTGGATCTTTGCTCTGATTTTAAATGTAAATGTTCTGGCTCTCTGCTGGAGGTGTGTGAATTTGTATGAGCACTTGCCTGTTTTGTGTATGCATGTTTGTGCGTTCGAGGTGACGAGTGTCTAGCCGGTGTGGTGGGAAGTGACACTTGTATGAGTGTGCTATAATTACTCAGTTTTTTTCTTCTGCTCTGAGCCAGCATTGAGACCCAGAGGGGAAGAGATCAGTATTCCCTGTCTCCCAGTCCCGTGCTGATAAGTCTTTTCCAAAATAGGAGTGATCTCACCACTCTCTTTCTGTCTTCCTCTTCTCCTTTGTTTAGTCTGTTTTTTTTTTACTTCATTCTTACTGTTTAAACATGGGACTGGCACAGCTGGTGGAGAAAACAGGAATGAATGTGAGCACGTAAAGCAATGTATGTGTGTGTGTTAGAGTGATTAATACCCTGAGTTCGGGGATCTCCATTCAGGACACGTCCTCATGGTTTGCTCATGAGGTCATTGGGAAAGATCCTCATGTAACATGGAGCTAGTTTTAACTGACACTAAGAACCAGACCAGAGGTGAACTGCAGTGCAGTTATCAATCCCTCCACAGAGCATGACCTTCGTTTGTATTAAAATACCTGCACTGTAAATGACTAGGACAAACTCACCAAGGCCTTTTAAAAAAAAAAAACCTCTCACGTCATTAGTGTGTACAGATGTGTCTCTGTGTGTGAGAAGCTGTAGATGTCTGTGCTTAATCTACACTGTTGTATGGCCTCCACCCTTTAGTTAAAGATGGCCGTCCTCATCAGCTGGCGGCAAATGTTCCCTCTAATTTTTGTTCGTGCTGAGCACAACCTATTTTTATTGGGCGTGTCCTTCATCCACCTGAAGAGAAATATATATCATATACATTATAAATAAATTTAGATTATTAATCAGACTTAAAATATAAATGTATAATTGTTAATGATTTACATTATAGACTTTGTTTATACCTTTTATATTTATACACATGTATTCCTTTGTGTGTGTGTGTGTGTTAAAAACACAATGAATTAAAGTTATTAATCTGACTTAAATATCAATTAATAAATTTGCATTTATTAGATTTTTATTATGTGTGTGTGTAAGGGGGGGGGTCTGTGTTTTAGATACATTTCTATGATTAAATTCATAATTAATTATAGCCTGAGAAATAAATGATTCAATATGCATTATGAATTTATTTAAATCTGGACTTAATTTTATTATGAATTATTACTCATTTAGACATAAAATATTTTATTATTTAAAAAAAAACTTTTTTTTATTCTGTCTTGTTTTCCTCAGGAAAATTCATGATAACTTAATTTGTCAAGATAACTTTTCTCAGGCTCATAAAAGACTGAAACAATGATGCATTCTCAATGATGCCTCTCTGGATGACAGCCCTGAATATGTACACACTCTGTTTCTCACAGCTTCTGTTCCGTACTAAAAATCAGTGGGCTTGAGTTTGAAATGCCATCCATTATTTACTTCTGAATTATGAAATATCAAGGTTATTCTCAAATTTTGATTTTAATTCTTTTGTCTAGATTCTGTTGGGAATCTAGACAATTTTTTTTCCCATTTGCGCTGGAGCGACATCAGAAGTGCGTGACCATGCACATGCACAGCTTAGAGGGAACATTGGCTGGCAGCTTTAGAGGGGACCTGAGGTCAGAGGTCACCTGTGACTCAAGGCTTGAGGAATTCAGTCTCAAGGAAATGAATAGCATGGGGAAAAAAATAAGTGACAGAGATTGTAACGGCTACAGGAAATGATAGCTCATTAGAATGACTGAGAATTATTAACTGTTTTATAGAGGGACAAGAAGAAAAGGGAAGCTGGAACCTGTTTACCTCCCAAAAAAAATCCTCATGTTGTTCGCTGGGGAACACAGAGCCATGAATGTTTTCACCTTCCTGCATGCTGATCCCATGGTTCTTCTTGCATGATGTTACTTCTGGGTAAGGTTTAGTCACCTCTCCAAAGATTACAGTTTGTAAAACACAAGTGTTGACAGGTATTTCAGTTAATGGTGTTACAAGGCCTCATTCTGGTCTTTGCAGCCATTATACACTCAAACATGGATTTTTGCTGCTTCCTTCATTAATTTAGTTCAAATTAGCTAATGCAACACATTTTAAAGTTAATTTCCATACATTTATATAAAATTACTTAATCTGTTTGCAACAGGACCACATGAATAATTTGTATTCACTCAGGCGGGGGATTTCCAGTTCCCAGCATTCTTTGCATGAGACCGAATGGGAAGATTAAATGTTGAATTAAGTGTTTGGCCTATTTTATGTTTTTGAGCAAGATAAAGAAAGGAGGGAAGCTTTGTTTGTGTTTAATGTTTTGTTGTGTTGGGATTTAAAGGAGTTTTTATTATGTTGTGCCTTTAGCGGTAACCTTAGTGTTTAGGTTGGATGTAAGTGAACATTGTTTGAGTTAGTTTGAAGTATTTACAGCTTAGTTCATTGTTAACAAACCCTATTTCCTACTGTCCTCAACTGAATTAATTTTAGCCAGAAAATTGTTGTTTTGAGTGTACTCGCATGCTAACCTCTTTAGCTAATCACAGTCTTCCTCTCCTCTGCCATGCCTCACTCCTCAAGTGTGTCAGCCTGTCATCTGTGCTTGTCTGGATAGCTTCTGTTGCTCCCTTTGTTTCTTAATTTTTCACGCCTTGTTGACGTTAGCAAAGACTTCAAGCTCACTGAGTCAGAAGCTTGTGCGGTCAAACAGGCCGTGAGCAGAGGTAGCCTGCGATGACCGGCATCTTCATCATCCTGTTCTTGAGGGTCATCATCCTTCCCTGCATGTGTTTGAATCATCTCCCATTTCCTGTTGCTGATGTCACTCAGCAGGGAGATGGACAGACACATAGGAGCCAGCATTGTAATGAAATGACCTCAGATACCCCTGTCCGCTCACCTGTGCTTTATCGCTGGACGTAACATATCCTCAGCATCACTTAAATGTGACTAATCAATACTAATCAATATGGCAAACCTTGATAACTTTGTTAGCTTGCTGCACTCATCCTAGCTGTGAGTTAAACAGGCATTGTGGGAACACTTGGGTCTTGATCTGCTCACATACGCTCATTAGGTGTATTTGCACACTGTGTATTGGTGTGGATTCAGAGTATTGTCAGTTTTGTGTTTTTGTTTTTATTGATTTTAACTGATACAATACAAATAGTAAAATACAATATGATATGAAATATAAATAACTTGGTACTTGAATTTAAAATGTATAGAGAGATTAAAAACATGTAGAGTATACATTATTAATTCACTCTAGGTTTTTTCATATAAAGTAATGGATATATAATTTATATATAATTAATATATTAAAATGTAATACAAAAGGTAACATATTTAAAAAAAAAAAATGTTTTACTTGCTTTTTCCTCATTGCAAGAAAGCCGTTATGTGATCGGATTTGATAAACAGTGACTCATGGCTTTCCTGTAAATCCTGCTTAACTGAAATAACTGATATGACACAAAGAATATCTTTTATTGATTAATTGACTCACCGGGAGTTGTAAATAAATAACATGCAGTTTTTTAACAATAGTTAATTATTGATCTGTTATTCCTCTTCCAATATTTTAATGAATGCACATCAGTTGCTTGTATGTTGTGCAAGGTTATTTAAGCCTTTTACTTTCATAAGAAAACTCATAAAGGAATTTTCATACAATGAAAGATATATAGATAGTTAGAAATTGAAATTGATGCAATTACAGCGAAATAAGTCAACACTGTAGAGTAGACAGAAGAGTGTTATACACTTTACTTTTAATACAAAAATTAGGGAAAATTACATGTATTTTCAATATACATCGTATGCACTGTACATTAGAGGTGTGTTTGCACTTGCACATTTAAGTATTTATTTCACAGTTTTATTTCGCAAAAAATCAAATCATACCTTGATTTAAAGATTTTCTCCTTATTAACACACATTTAACAGTTTCAACAAAGCAGACAGTAAGCAATTGACTTGTTTGCAAAAAATACACAATTTGGGTTGCCAAGTTGATAATTTGACTTCAAATTTGAATTTACATTTTGTAATCTTCCGAGCGTTACACAGTTGCAGCCATAACAATATTTTTTTGTTTTACTCACAAACAGGGGACAGAAGCAACTTTAGCATTAGTTATGTCAATTTAATTTTTATAATTACTTGCATGAACAATTAATTACAAATGTTCTTATACAGTTAGTGTATACTAGTGATGGAAATATCTGGAAATAGGTTTTGGAATGTCTATTCATTTATATCATTCAAGTTAGCAAGATATACAGTTTTTAACACATTTCATACAGATTTTTTAAAATCAACTTTTATATAGATTTGATCTTGTTTTTTATTATAATTATTAGCAAACACGTGCAACTGAAAAACAAATGCATTCCTTTTCTCTGCCGCATTTACATGTCGTAACATCTCAAAATGGTTTTCCTTCCTACTCAGATATGCACAATAATTCTGGTTGTGACTCTATATGTTGTTTTTCTTCTGATAACCTCATGATATACACTTTCAGCAGAAATAATACGTTCCCACCATAAAAGATCACTCCCAAACCATGCCAGATATATTTTTGGAAATATTTCAAGTACTCACTTTTATTGCCCCTGATTGTACAAATCGCATGGGTTCCACCGTGAACAAAATATGCTCTTAGCAAGCATTTCCAAGACATATCACAACACATTTTGTCATCTAAAAATGTAAATATGACCAGATCATGCAATGTTGACAGGGAATATATATCTTTTAGTCCAGCATGTTTTTCCAAAGAGATCCCTGCCCCAGAACGTTCCAGAAGTGAAGTGAAAATCCTTGTTTTACGGACATGGAGATAGTCCTCATGTTTTAGTAGCATGCTTCTGACGGTTGGTAGGAGTGTAAATGTCTGACTCGTACAGGCACTGACTCACCATGGCTCATCGGACAAGGCTCGATTGGAGCCCGCCAATTTCTCAAACACAAAGACAAGTTTTTGATCTGACTCTTTGTTCTAGCACAACAGCGTTTCACTATACCTGTGCTGCAAAACCCCGCTCACAGAAAAAAAAACTTATGAAGGTTTAGATCTGAGATTGGGCTTCAGATGTGCTAATGCTAGTTTCTCTGTGTGTTTACAGTTGGTTGGATTTTGGTATGCTCTCCTCTGAGGTGTGTGGGTGTTGGTTTTGATGGTGGATTTTCAGTAACGTCCTTATAAGCCTGCATAATTTTGTTTCTCCTTTTGTGCTTTTTTTGGGCTTGATGTGTTTGCGTTTAGTTAACCCACATCACGGATGGATGATGATAGTGTGTTTGGTTAATGATTTAACAAAATAACCGGTATGAGCTCATCTATTGTTTATCCGTGAAGTTGCACTTTCAGAAACTCAAGTAGGCAGAAGGGCTTGTTTGCGTCTTTGAAATGTGGAGTTCAAAGAGACTGTTATCGGCCACATGACTGTGTAAAGTGATAAAACAAAAGTCCAAATGTGTCAGAGAGCATCAGGTCATGTAAAAAAAAAAAATTGAATTAAATGTAATTTTATCAAAAAATGCCTTGAGGAGGAGGGGGAGGGGGATGGAGGCTGAGGCTGAGGCTGTACTCTCGATTCCTGCCGCCGCCGATCCCTTACAAGTGCGCACAGAAACAAAGAACTACACCTTTTTTTTTTACCATCGTATGCCGGTGTGATCATATTTTTACTTAATCTCCTCTACTTGTTTGGGAGGGGCCATTTGCCTTTCCATGTGATTGTGTGTGTCAGTTGGGGGTGGGGGGTAGGTAGTGGCTAAATCTCATAAAAGGGTTTCCTAATATGGGCTGTCTTTCACAGAGCCCCACCTTCTTGCTTCGAGTAGGCGGGGTTTACACACTCTCTCGACCAGTAATGACACAGCATGGACTTACTTCCTCATTAATTGGCTGAAACCAGTTCTTACAGGAACCGCCAGTGATAAATGTGAGAGTTCTGAGAAATCATTCATTTCTTCCTTCAGCCTGGCTTAGGGACATTACAAGGGAGTGTGGATGACTCCCTGAGTGAGCATGCCTTCAGGACAAGCTTTTTTTCTTCTCGTGTGCGACTTTTTTTTCCTCCATTTTTTAGTTCACAGAACAAGCTGTACTTTTACAGTTTTTTCCCCCCCTCCCTTATTCGAGTTTCTATCTTTTGGGATAACAGAGCTCGGTCTCCATCTCCCTCTCTCTGCGAGCAGAGAGAGGAGAAGCGGGGTAAAGGAAACTCACTGACCTTTCGGAGTCGGTAAGTGAAATTTATGTGACCTCTCTCTCTTTCACTCTCCCTCCCTTTCTTTCTCCTGTCCCGTCCCCTTCTCGTCCTCCTCTTCTCCTTTTCTGTCACAGAGCTTTCCTCCTGTTTGGCGCCTCTCTACAGAAGCCTTTCAGGGAGTACCTTGAGGCCCAGAGGGCAAAATTACAACACCATGCAGGCGGGTGGCGTGCAGAAGAGGCCACCCCAATAGTAAGTCTCATCACTCATACAGAGTATCTCTTTCGTTCAACCTTTAAATTTACCTCAATCCCAGACGTGGCTTTTGTATTTTTGTATATTTATCCTCCTTTCCTCCTTTCAATTTATTACGCGCACCCCTATTTCTTTTTTGTTCCACATCCTAATTACCTCCCTGCCCTAATTATTGCTTCGAGACTGGTTTTATTCTACCATGTGATTCCGTTGAGGTGTTATTGTTTGCATGTGGCAGACTGTAGTGTAAGGGGCTCCGCGTGGTGGTTGGTCGCGGGGGCCTGTTCGGGGTCTGGCTACGGAGAGATGCTGAGTCATACTCAGAGCTCTTTGAGTGAACCGGACACTCCCCCCCTCGGCAGCCAAACCCTGTTGAACCCAGCGCAGGCTGCCGGAGATGGGAGGGGCCCCTAGGAGTAAAAGAAGGAGGAGGAGGAGGGATGGGGGAAGTTGGGAAGGGAAGGGAACCTTTTTTTTTTACCATCGTCTGCCCGTGTGCAAATCATTCTTTCATCTAAAGCACTTTTCCAGCTCGTGTACATGGCGTGCGTATGTGTGGGAGGAGGAAATGAAAGAGAGAGAAAGAAAGCAATGAAGTTGCACAATGAGAGATTACGGATGTTTCTGGAACAATGTTCCTTTTTTCTGGTAACTTGAACCTCCTGCTGTTACTTAAGGAAAGCTGCGGGCTTGTTCAACCGGCAGGAAGAAACTATGCCACTGTGCGCGTGTCACTAACATAAATCTTGTTTTAAAGAAACAGGGAGCGATTAAAGGGAAATGCATGTGGAGATGATGTTTTTGATGAGTTAATGCATTAAAGATTAGGCATAATTGACTGTCTTTTCTCTCTCTCTCTCTCTCGTTACAGGTTTTAAAAGATGGTGATCAGCATGGTTTGTTGCATCATAAACTTATGGCATCCAACAAACGTAGAGCAAAACTAAATCAAGGAACCTATTTTAACCCAAAATCGAATAGCTTCCTCAATCTGATGAGAGCTACAGCTAGAATAATAGGTTTATTTTTCTCAATTTTCATTGAGGTTTCTTTTGTGACATGGCTATCGGTTAACATTTTTACTTTTTAATGTGCTTGCTTAGCTGGTGGTTTGTGCTGTGATACTCATGTTCTCAGCTCTGTGTCTTGCACAGGTTATCTGATCCCATTGGTTGAGATGTTAAGGTGCACTGTGGCTTATGTTGTGTGTGGTCTATTACATTTACGGGACAGACTGAATTAATTTTGTTTTAAAAGGAGTTGTTAGTCACTTTATGTGCTTTGAAATTCAGCCTATTCCAGTCTATAGCGCTCATCTAATTCTACATTCAGAGTTTGACTGAATTTAGGTGTAACAGGAAGTTAAAGTAATGCTGACTCAAAAGTACCTGACTCTAAAGTTGCTATAAGATGTTATGCATATTGACTAGTGCTTGTATTACATTACTTTTTCTGAGCAGAGATCGTCTTGCGTTCTGAAAGGTTGGTGAATCATAATGTTCCTTTCGTCTAGAGTTATTGTTTTGTTTCCAGAGATCCAAAGAGGAGAGGGAGAAGGAGAGAGTGTGTGTGTGTGTGTGTGTGTGAGACCACATGACTCACTACAGGGCCACTCCACCAGATGCAATAACGCATTCAATCAGATTAAGAAGCGCGTGTGTTTTCGGGCACATATGTGCGTGGGCGGTTGCCACGTTTCGCGCGTAGCTCCTTATCGCTCATATTCTATA
The DNA here is from genome assembly GCF_001515605.1 of Sinocyclocheilus anshuiensis. Lineage (NCBI taxonomy): Eukaryota > Metazoa > Chordata > Actinopteri > Cypriniformes > Cyprinidae > Sinocyclocheilus > Sinocyclocheilus anshuiensis. The sequence continues at coordinate 667,338 of NW_015546055.1, read as the reverse complement.
CATCTGAAGAGCATCCGGTTTTACTGGAAGGGTGCTCGCTGCTGTGAGAGCTGCTGGACTGGAATGTCTGTCAGCTTGAAAGGTTAGTATCTTGACTCTTTTATAGTGACGAGTAGTTTATATTTACATGCAGGTATCCAGTTTAAAACGAATGCATTTTTTAGTCGCTAGTGCAGTGGTGGTCCCCCAAAACTGCACATTTTGGACGACTCCCTAATCTAACACACTTGATTCAATTCACTATTAGAGGCTCCGTTTCCTGAAATGGGTGTGTCATATCTAAAATCTGGAGTGTTGGGGGACCACCGGGACCAGATTGAGAACCGCTGCTCTGGTGGTAGCTAGGCAAACGTCTCTGAACGTCGCTTCTTTTTTTCTTTTAATTGCTTGTGAAAAGTTTTTTCGGTGTTTTTTTGTAACGCTGCCCTGGTATGTGAGTCTGGAAGCTGCAGGCGTATAAAAAAATGGAATAGTGTGGAGTTTCTTTTGCCGTTACCTTAAATGAACCCTCCGCTGAACTCAATGCACTGGCCGCTGCTGGCGTAGATGATGAGAGGCACTGTTGCCAGATCTCGTGAGAAAAGCAAGCGAATGGAAAAGCTCAATTTTATTGATCACCATGAAACATTTAGATTACATAAATAATAATAGCAATAATAATAAAAAACAGATTGAGCAATAATGACCGCATTGACTAACAAAATAATGTAAGTATATACTTCTCCAAAAATAAATATTTCACATATACAATTGGATATCTGAATTAATAAAAAATTATAAATCTTAATCAAAATTTATACAAAAGTAATTGATTTTTTTTTTTATCTGGTGTTCAAGTAGGAAAAAGGAAATATAACTGGTAAATTGAAAATAAATGTTTTATACAATTCTGCAGTTCTGTACATTTGAAATCCCGAAGCATGCGTGTGTGTTCTGCCAACAAACCCAAAAAAGAGCGACGCGCGACTGCCAGTATTTAAAAGCGTTTTGATGAAAAGTGGCTTATAATACGCGGATATGGCAACACTGCTGAGAGAGAGCGAGAGAGGCTGTGTCTCAAACCCTAGCGAGACAGTCTTTCGAACGTTCGAGCGCGACGATGATGCCCCAAAAAGCGCTGTCTAGGTAGGAGCTTCGCTAGGTATCGAAACCCAGCCAGGGTGAGACAGAAAGGAGAAGCTGCGTTGGGGGGGGGGGGGGCTTTCGGTTCTGCCATAACGGGATCTAATAGTTATTATATCGTTAGAATTGATGACCACGCCCCTCTTTCAGCCCCACCCTCTCGTCTTATCATTGGTAAGTGAGTTAATTCTTCATTATGTGTCTTTATTGGAGTGCAGAAGTCTCTCCCAGCGTGTCAGATAGCTTATCAGACTGGTGTTGGCTGTTACATTCGCCCGGCGACAACAGTCTGTAGGCTGTCTGACATTTTGGGCTTTTCATCCCTTCTAAAAATCTTCTATTTTTAATCCCTGTCGATTTTGTTGTTATTAGTAGTTGTCATTTTTATAACCATATTTTTTTCCAATACTGAAAATACCTTTTTGTCTCGATATTGGTGTCTAATTTTGGGGGGTCGTTATTAAAGAAATATATCCGATGTGTGTGTGTGTGTTTACAGAGCGTGATTGACGTGTTGCTGCGTAGCCCTTCTCGTTAAAGGGCGTGTGTGTGTGTGTGTGTGTGTGTGTATGTGCGCGCACGTTCAGCACTTGGTTTTGTCCACTTGAATTTCTTGAGAATCCAGAAAGAACACGCCTTATTGCAACACACTCTGTTACGACAGGTCTTTTTGCCCACCCCTTCATTTGCACTTGCTCTACAGTTTTTTTTCCTTTGTCATGTAACTGCTCAATCGTTATCTAACATGTGCAACTGGTATTTGTAATTAAATTAAAAAGATGTTCATTCAGCAATTCCCCCCTCTGTTTTTCTCCATTGTAAAACCACAGGGTGATCTGCTTGGCTTTCACAGTCAAGTCCTATCATTTCCTCTTTAACTGTTCAGAACATCCTGTACTTTAGGGAACCCCCTCTGCCATTCATGTGTGTCTATGTGTCCTGTGTGTGAATCAATAAAGATGAATGAAGTAAATGTCAATCCGTCTCCTGGTTTTTGAGTTGAGTTTTATATATTTTATTATTTTAGCTTTCTAATAAATTGTAAGTTGCAATACAACATGCAATAGTAATTGCAGGCTAATAAATGTAATTTCTGCAAGCTGAAGAAATGAAAGTTAAGATCAAGTTTAAAGTTTTAGATAAAATAAGAGCAGCTAAAAGAAAAATACTATAAATGCATATGTATGAAAATAAAGAATAAAAAAAATAATACAATTAAAAAGCTTCAGAAATTTAAAGCAGATAAAATGTAAAAATATGTTGAGATAAAATATGAATTGTTATGAGTTTTATATAGTATATTTTTCAGACATCGAAGATTGTTTAATGCACAGCAATACAACATGGAACAATAATCGCAGACAATTAAATGTAATTTTTGCAAGCTTCAGACATTTTAAGATCAAATTTTACATTTTAAATTTACAGTAAGTTATTAAATAAGAGCAGTTATTTATTTTGTTATTTGAGTTTTATTATTTTTCTCAAATCAAAATTTGTTTAATGCAGAGCAATACATCATGCAACAGTAATTGCAGGCAATGATATGTGATTTCTGCAACCTAAGAAACCCTATATATATATATATATATATATATATATATTATGGTTGTTATTAATAGTGAATAAATCTAAAGCTTTTGAGACTTTGTGTTATTTCATTTGTCATAAAGGGGGGGTGCCCTTTTTCAGTTTCAGCACATGCCCCTCAAAAGGTCTGTGCATTGCCCTGTATGGGTTTATGCCTCTTTTTCAAAAACATACAACTTTGGAAAGCCCCTGTAACTATAATTTGCATATTGATTTTTTTTCTTCCTGCTTAAAGCATATGTGGCACACAAAGTGCCCATTGTGATCCATTGATGGGGAACAGAGAGTTGTGGCTACCCAGCACTTTGTAACAATGTTAGCTCGCATCTTTCTTCAGTCAACCCTTTTAGCGACCTCGCTGACTTTTGAACGTTAAGTAGTGTAGAACAGGATAAAAGGTTTAAATAGAATTACCCTTCATGAATAATCAAATAGTTTCAAAAGGATTGCCAAATTAGACTCTCCTCCCAAATCTAAACGGTAATACACCTACAGTTATTCTACAACAAATGCTCAAGCAACACAAAACATTTTAATGATACCATAATACTAAAATATAAATATATATGTGTATACATATACTGAAAAAAATAATTTACTTCGGAAAAAATAGACAATGAAACGGCAAACAACACTGAATTAAATGCAAACTTTCAAAGTAGAAAGACTGAAATAGTATTTACTATTTTGTGGACAACTTGGGGGGAAAAAAAGATTTATTATTAATCCATAAGAGGAGAGAAACGTGACGTTTTTTATTATTAAATAAATTAAGCTTGAAAACACAGGCAAACCACTGATTGTGATTATGCGGTAGCTTTATCCGCGAGGGTTAACAGCACGAATGTTGAAGCTCTTGACAGAAGCAAAACATCGGCAGGTCTTTTGTCGACACCTATTGGCAGTGCGGAGGTACTACAAGTAAAATCAGCTTCCTATACACACAGAATGACGCGTTTTTGTATCCGTACACCCACTTACCTCAACTACAACCTTCCGGAATAAAGTCAAAGACATTCGTGTGTTTAAATAAACAAAAACGTTCATTCAGTTGTTGACAGTTTTTTTACACATTCCGGAGCATGCGCACTGACGCTCTGTGAAATTCGCTGTTCGCCGTGATTATCGTTTACCGGTAGTTAATCTCTGTAGGGATACGTAGTGTACCGGAGCCGTTATGGCGGCGGTGAGTCGTGCGGGACCATGAGGTGTCCGTATTAATCGTTATTCTGGTATTGGAGTGTGTAAAGAGACTGTGACCATGGCTGGTGTTTTTGATATCGACCTGGACCCGCCGGAGGACAACGTGTCAGACGAGGAGCTCGCCGACGGGGTAAGTTAGGTAACTAACTGGTAACCGGTATTGTGACGATTTGATTTGTGCTACCCGCTCAGATTGTGCTACCTCCCATTAAAAAGATAGGTAACCTAGCACAAATCGATAGCGAAAAATGCTGCCTATCAGATTGTGCTACCAGAATCTTATTCATGTGTTTTGAGGCTTTTTTTAATGTCCATACCTAACTTACCCCTACCCTAAACCTACCCGTCCACACATACCCTTACCCTAAACTTACCCTTAAAACAATGCAAATATATTTTTGGTAGCACAATCTGATAGGTAGCATGTTTCGTCGGTACACCTGGCTCGGGTTCAGATTTTCCGCATCGCCTGAGGATCGATCCAGCACCTTTACACGCTTCAGAAACACATAAAAGTACTATGGCTGTACCGTAGTAAACTATTAGATGACAATACCACGGTACTTATTTACCATGGTACTGTATGATTTTTACGTGGTTTAAAATGTTTTACAGAGGATAGATTTACAAAGTACTTACCAGTGGACATATTTGTCTGTTTTAATACAACTTTGGAATCTAGTTTAAGATGTTTTCAAGCTGGTCTAAGGTTATTAATATAACCTGGTTATTAATATGGTGGACCTTCTTGAACTAGCTACCAGTTGATCAAACTGAAGATATTCCATCTTTTTTTTTTTTAAAGAACATATTAGCAGGACATAATAGCTAATTAATGGCTAAGACCAGCTAGAAACACATCTAGGCTACCTGCTTAAACTGGATTTTTGGATACCTAGCATCACTTCAGGTGTATGAAGATGTCTGTTTTAATGGACTGTCAAACTTTTATGACTACACAGACTTAAGAGTCATGCTAAATATGACAGATATGAACTTTCAAAACTTTTCAGCTGCAGTTCATTTTTAATATCACTGAAAGCAAAATAGACTTTAGAGGTTTAGTGTTCAAAAGTTTGCCAGAAGTTCTCATGTCAGATTTTTAGACCGGCTTTGCTCCTGAATTACATCTGAAACCACAAAACAAAACAAAAAAATCTTCTGTAGGTCCAACTTGCATTGGTCTGACACTCTCTATTGTTAGACTGGGTCTTATAATGTGATCAGTGACCTTGATACTCCCGAGAGATGGAAAAGAGCCAGTGCGCGTCAGTCACTGCTATAGATTGAGCGTTAATGGCCGTGTCAGATCTGCACACTATGTATTTAGTGGAAAAGCTGCAGGGATACCAAAAACTGCAGTCCACACCTCAAACACTCTGTAAACCTTCCATAAACACCAAAAGTTTGTTTCTGTCCACAGGCCAAGAGTAATGAATGCCTGGACCAGTGCAGTGGCTTTGAATTGTGAGTATGTCAAAGAGCTACTTGACATTCAAACATAATTATATTTGTGTAATTCGATGATGTCATTTTAATTTAGATGTGAAATGTCTTCTCTTTGATTAAAATGTTGATATTTTATGTTAAATGTATATAAATGTTGATGTTTTGGAGCAGTTTGGAAGACTGTGAGAAGTTCGAAATCTCAGAGAATATTGTGAATCAAGGCACAGAGCAGATTCGTCCAGAATGTTTTGAGTTGCTTTGTGTTTTGGGTAAAGGAGGATATGGAAAGGTAAGCAAGACAAGCAGTGCTACCCAATGTTTCCACCCTGCATGTGGTGTAGTTTTTAACACATAATATGGGCTTTAAAATAAGTACACTACTGTTCAAAAGTTTTGGGTCGGAAGGAGTTTTTGAAAGAAGCTTCTTATGCTGCATTTATTTGATTAAAAATACAATAAATACAGTAATGTTGTGATATATTATTATAATTTTAAATAAATGTTTTATATTTTAATATAGTTTAAAATGTAATTTAAAATATTTGCAATTTGCTGAATTTTCAGAACAGCATTGATTTGAAATAGAAATCTTTTGTAACACTGTAAATGTCATTACTGTCACTTTTGATCAATTTAATGCATCCTTGCTAAATAGTGTCCATTCATTTTTGTCTTCATGCTTTTAGTTTTCATTTGCAGATTTTTATTGTAGATCTTACCATGCCATGTTTATCGGACCTTCAGCTTTTGTATGTTAAAGTGCCCCTATTATGCCATTTTTAGGGTACACAAAAAAGATTGGGGTTGTACTGCTGTAGTACAGTGGGAAAAAAAATTATATTAATTATAACCACTGATTCTTTGCAGCCTCATCTTTCGGAAGTGAGAATAAAACAAATTTACTTTAACAGTGTCTTCTTGACATGATGTTAACCACACGAACAATCTACAGTGTCTGAGGGCGGGTCAAGTTGTTCGTGGCCGGCCAACGTAGAACATAGGCGGAATTTTGGCATCTGCGGGCATTATGAAAATGTGTTACCATGTGACGTGTAGCCATCACGGAAGTGTGATTCGAATTACTGACAGCTCGTTTAGGCTGTTCAGTGCTCAGTGTCTTTTGGAGACAATAACTTTATTTATCATGCACTTTCGGCTTTACAACTTTGCAGATTGTTTACATTCACATACACCTACATTACACACTGCATGAAAGGAAATATTCGAAATGGCATAATAGGGGCACTTTTAACAGTCCTTTCTGTTTAAAATAACAGGTTTTTCAAGTTCGCAAGGTAACTGGGGCAGATTCTGGGAAGATATTTGCCATGAAGGTCTTGAAAAAGGTATGGCCCCCCAAAATTCACAATAATTGATCTTTCCCTGAAAATCAGTGTGGGTGTTCCATCATGCCTGGTCCTGCTGGTTAACAGGTTGTATTGGTGTGGTTTGCTGCAGGCCTGTGAATAATGTTTAAGGAATGTTTCATCATTACCTATAAACAGTTTCAGTAATGATTGTTTGTATAGTTTTAGTGTGTTTTTCCTTTTCACAACAGCTAATAAAATGGTTAAATAGTAGAATTCCTTATTTTGGCATCTGCAAACAAGTAGATCATAACAGAAACGCACAGTAGCATTTAATAGGAGGAATATTGCTTTGCTCAAAATGCAACATATTTGTTCAACATATTTAGAACACAAGGGCTTATAATAGCATGCTTCACAGGGTCTAATTTGGCAAGACCACGGATGAGTGGCAGATTTGGTAATTGATCAACTTGGTAGAAAGATATGATGTGGTCATAATATGATGCAATCTCAGCTGGCCAGATTTGCATACCAACAGAATGTGGCTCTGTTCTTATCAATACTTAGTAGACTCTTCATTGTACACTGTAGCCGTTTTAGCTAAATTATCTTTAAACAGGGTTCCTACGCAGTTTGGAAAAGTATGAAATTTGATTTGAGTAATTTCCAGGTCTGGAAAAGTATGGAAAAAGAAAGCAGAGTATGGAAAAATATTTGCATTTCCAGACTTTTGCCCCCATTTAGTTTTTTATAACAGAAAATTAAGAATTTAATGAAAACAAGTTTATCATACAAGAAGTGTGTTTTCATGGCAGCTGTTTAGTGATTCTTTAGTGATTGTCAAACACAACTGAATGAATTCAAGGTGCACTTTATCATTATGCAAAAATGCAAGTTATAAGCGTTTTGGGTTTCTTTTTACGATATTCTTAGCACTGTATTACAGAGCCTCTAAAAGTATCTTTACAAAAATAAAAAATATACAGACTTTGATGTGCACATGATTCCCCAATTAGATTTGCACACGTCTGTTTATTGCAACAACAATAAAAGCATTAATGACCCCAGTTCTCAGCTGTGATTAGGGGTGTTACAACCCTCCAGTGCATAGATGTTCACAGGATGATGTACAGTCAGTGCTTGTGTGCTTGGCATTTACTTAAAAACACAACGTTTCAACAGGCCATGATTGTTCGCAATGCAAAGGACACTGCTCATACTAAAGCAGAAAGGAGCATCCTAGAGGAAGTTAAGCATCCCTTCATTGTGGACCTCATATACGCCTTTCAGACAGGAGGCAAACTTTACCTCATCCTGGAGTACCTAAGCGGTGAGTTCAAAACAGCAACTGGTGCTTTTTAATCAGTAGTTTTGGTTTTGAGAAAAAAATTGAAACAAGACATGTTTTAGAGAATGTATCCGGAATCAAGTTTATGTTTCTGTAACAGGTGGAGAGCTGTTCATGCAGCTGGAGAGGGAGGGGATCTTTTTGGAGGACACAGCCTGGTAAGTGGAGCTTTACCGGTCTTATCAGGATATAGATCGTTCCCATGTCAAGATGACCTGTCTGCTATCTGGATGAAACGCCTCTGTTTTGTGTAAACGTTGATCTTGTGCGGGAGGCTTTCAAAATTCATTGGCTTAACAAATGTTGTTTGTACATACAACCCAAATGCTGATTTGATGGTTTGATGGACCAAATATTTAAAATTTGTTAAAATGTTTTTTTTTTTAACCAATTCTAAATCTGTGATAATTTTCTCACCCTCATTTAATTCCAAACCCATATGCTGTTAATTTTTTCCGTTTAACTCCCACATATTTTAATTATTTTTAAATACTTTAATGAGTGTGTACAAAGGTCTTTATCATACAATGACAATTTATGGTGTTAAGCTGTTAAATTCCAAAAAGAAATAAATCACCTTAAAAGCGGTCTATATGACTGTAGCACTATATATTATGATTTGTTTGAACCCTAATATGTATGGGGAAATAATATATAAAATATACAATAATATACAATATATAATAATTACAAAATTTTTAATTTTGGGGTGAACGATTTGTTTAACAAAAAATGTACAAATCAATGGATTGTGAAAGCATTTCAATTTTTAATTTCCATTTATTTATTTATAATTTGATTTACTTCTAGCTTTTACCTGGCAGAGATTTCCATGGCCTTGGGTCACCTTCATCAGAAAGGCATTATCTACAGAGATCTGAAGCCAGAGAACATCATGCTCCGTAACAATGGTAATAAACACACACACACACCTGTCCTTTTATCCCAGATAGTCCTCAGATTTGCACCACTGCCTGTTCAATAAAGACTGTTCTCCTCTGGATGTGCTCATTTCATTCTCATCTCAGGTCATGTGAAGTTGACAGACTTTGGACTCTGTAAGGAGTCGATCCACGATGGTACCGTCACACACACCTTCTGTGGAACCATAGAGTACATGTATGTACAAAGTCACATTTTCACCCAATTAAACAATCTTTTTTATATGCTCATGTAACTTCTAGATGTAAATGGCCAATGTAAAAACTGAGTAGCAGAATTGGCCAAGTTGCTGAATACTAAATATTGATGATATTTATTTTAATGTACTCATGGTTGTGACATCAATTTCCGAGCAGCCTGTTATTGCATCTTTTTCTCAAATAAATGGTCTGTGTAGGCTAGAAAGGGAGCTTTGTGTTGTTTAACAACTTGAACTTGAATTTTAAAACAGTAAGAAAAATCATGTTTTCGGCAATGTGGCCTCTTGAAAGTTCATACAGAGCAGTTCATGGAGGTCAGAGCCTCCATCAATCATGTCAGCTGAAGGCTTATTTGGGGCCTCTGGTGTCAGTTAGGTCAAAGTAAAAAAGACAGCAGCACAAAAAATGGTTGGTGTGATGGCCTTTTCTCTCTTCACTCATTCATTCTGTCTTTCTCTCTTTGTTTCTCTTGTCCTCTCCCTTTTTCAGGGCACCAGAAATCCTCATGAGAAGCGGCCATAACCGAGCTGTGGATTGGTGGAGTCTGGGAGCCCTGATGTATGATATGCTAACAGGAGCTGTGAGTGTTCATGGCCTCAATCTCCTCTCTGATATCTTGCTTCTCCATTAATGTTTTACATGAAGTTAGAAACAGATTAGGTCAATAAGCTGCATATAAATAGCAGTAGATAAATATATGCATATAGATTATGCATATAATGCTGTTTTAGAATAGATGTACATTTACACACACACACACACACACACACACAGAGATGATTTATAAACGCTAGTGGTCGACCGATATATCAGCCAATATTTGGCATTTTTGGCAAGTTTTTCTGTTTGGCTGATGTGTTCGAGGCAAGACTTTTATTTTGACGTAGCTGAGAACAGCAGCGCCTGAACACAGTGCTCACATTCTTCCTCTTTATTGTTTGCTGTCGCCGTTTAACAGTTTTGTCTTATACGAATAGAAGTAGTGGTCGACCGATATTGTTTTTTTTGACAGCCGATGCCGATATATTGGAAAGCAGTGTGGCCGATATAAAGCCGATATAATTGTATTTATTTTAATTAATATTTAAGAAATTTGAAATCATTTGAAAATG
>NW_015546055.1:641366-656955 GCF_001515605.1 Sinocyclocheilus anshuiensis | reverse complement strand
GCACTCAGTATTCTGGGAAGTTTGTGTGCATTGGGAATCATATTTTTTCAAATAAAGCCAGGGTAACACTCATTTTACATATAGCACAAAGAGAAAATGACATGAATATGACAGTGGGCAAATGCATAAAGTGCAGCATAATTTGAAATCACGATTTTAAAGTTTAAAGCATTCAATTCACACGGACTGACCGTCACACAGAGAACACGCGATCATGCTGGATAAAAATGCACACTTCACAAGATCTCACAGCTGGATTCGACTAAGTTCGCAAGGTTTGTGAAATTAAATGTTCATTAGTCATTCAAAGATTTGTTTAAATGATATTAATGCGTATTTGCTTAATGCTGACGGCAAACGAGAAAGTATTATAATGTCTGCCTTTCTATTACTAATGATATAAAAGCAATCATTATAATACTTTTTGTATACATTAATTCCTTTGTTTAACCGTTCTATCTGATTATTAAACAGACTTCTATCCGTATTAGACAGAACTGTTAACAACGACAGTAAACAAGAGAGAGAATGTGAGCACTGTGTGCTCAGGCGCTGCCGTTCTCACCGCCGTCAAAATAAAAGTCCCGCCTCGAACACATCGGCCAAACAGAAAAACTTATCGGCCGATGCCGATATTTGAAAAAATGCCAAATATCGGCCGATATATCGGTCGACCACTAAATAGAAGTCTGTCTAAAGGCCCCGATACACTTCAAGCGAAATCTAAGAACGAACTGATGTGACATCATTTCGAACAAAATCCGGCCAAAACGTTTTGGGAGTTCGAAACGGCTTGCCAAAGCGTACTTTCCGGAAAAGTTTGTTGCGACTGCAAAACACCTTCGTACTACCATTGGTCCTTGACGATTACTTCATAGGAGGTGTGCGCTGAGGCTCCACCTTCTTTCATGCGAACTCACAAACTCTTCTCTGGGTTCATTTCGTCTGTCGAGTCTTTGGAGGTCAGATTGTGTCCATTCACAATTTGAAGAAAAATTTTGTTTGTCTAACCCTTTACAGTTACGAATGATGTATTACTCTTACCTTTATGAGCAAAAATGACGGTGTATCCACTGAAAAAAAATGCAAGCGATCACGCTGGCGTCTCTATGTCCTGCAAAGCGCGTTTCAGCTTCCACTCTCTGCGCAAACTATTGGATACAGCGCACATTTATCTAGGTTTAACGTCTAAACATTGTTATATGCTTGAACTGTTTTATATCTATAGATTTTATTTTAGTCAAGTCGTGATGATTTGAGAAGGCTAAATTGATCAAGCATATGCTCACTGTCTGCCGCTGGCCGCTTGGTCGTTACTTTAAATGTGTAACGTTAATTAGGCTATGTGAGTACTGCTCATGTCTGAAAATAATATATGAAAAACAAAATTATTTTATATAAAAACATTAGGCTATAGCTTATATTTATTTAGTACATTTTTTAATTAATGTAAAAACTAAAATGAATTGTAAAACTGAAAGTATTTTTTTTAAATTGTGTTCAGCATGGTGGGCCGCATGTGAATTCGTGAATTCGTGGGCCACGGGTTGAGAACCACTGATCTAAGAGGACTGAACGTTCACTTACAATGTTTCAGGAATGACCAACCATGTGTAAAAAATTATGAGTCATTGCTATAATTGACAGTGATAACTGTATTAAGGAACAACACATCTGACAAGCCCATGGCAAAAATAGACCTGTGCATTAAGTGATTCAGACTAAATTCAGAGTAACAAAACTACAGCAGTAACAGTGAATTTGTGCACTTGCTATACTTTATACTTCAGTACTGTAAAAGTACTAAAATTTGTTAGCAAATCCATTTTTTAATAAATCCATGGCAACTGAGCTAATGATTGATCCTCTGCTGCCATCTACTGGTTATAATGGTAATTTCACATAATTTCTGCCAGGAGACACATTTTTGGCTTATTTGTCATGTCATCTTCATGAATGAAAAGTGAATCTTTAAAGTGAATTTTACTGCACAGCTGTGGAGTTGAGAAATAATAAAGGCTTTAAAATATTATGTGTTTAAAAAAATGTGTTCATGACTATGAAGGTAAGTTATTGATTATCAAGAATACCATTATCTAGCATCGCTAGCTAGCCAACGTTAGCCTAAACCAGGGGTCTCCTGGAAGGCCAGTGTCCTTTAGAGTTTATCATAATTTATGGTGTTGCAATTATTTAGTTTCTCAGTTTCTGACAAGAACGAGGCAGGATAGTTTTTTTTGTGAAGGTCTCAAGAGTCTCTACCTATATATACCACAACATCAAATGATGTTTCACCGGAAGTTTACGAGTTGGCTTATCTTTATGCAGAAGTTCTAAAGAACACTCCGTGCATATAGTCAGTTGAATGTGGACAGAAGGAGAGTTCAGCTTCACTGGAGACGCACGATCTACAAACTTTAAACTCATGATCTTTATTTGGCTGTTTTAACCATTGTGTTTTTCAACACATTTGTTGTGGTAAAAATGGGCCACAGCAAAAAGGGAAGTCGTGGCCTAATGGTTAGAGAGTCGGACTCATAACCCAAAGGTTGTGGGTTCGAGTCTCGTACTGGCAGGGATTGTAGGTGGGGGGAGTGAATGTACAGCACTCTCTCCCACCTTCAATACCACGACTGAGGTGCCCTTGAGCAAGGCACCGAACCCCCCAACTGCTCCCCGGGCGCCGCAGCATAAAATGGCTGCCCACTGCTCCGGGTGTGTGTTCACGGTTTGTGTGTGTTCACTGCTGTGTGTGTGCACTTTGGATGGGTAAATGCAGAGCACTAATTCCGAGTATGGGTCACCATACTTGGCCACATGTCACGTCACTTACACTTCACTCACTCACTCACTTACATGATTACAAACTATGTTGTGCTTTATTTATTTCCCCACTGTCATATTCATGTCATTTTCACTGTGTGCTGTATGTTAAATGAGTGTTTCCTTGGCTTTATTTGAAAAAATATGATTCCCAATGCACACAAACTTCTTATGTATTTAAAAAAAAAATGTATTTATTTGTGAAAAATACTGTAATAGGATTACAGAATCAAGAAGTTGTCATCTAAAGTATTAAGTGTGTTTATTTGACATTTATTTTTTAATTCATTTTCAAATTATTTCCAATTTCTTAAATATTAATTAAAATAAATACAAATTTATTCAGCCACTCTGCTCTCTAAGATATCGGCATCGGCTGTCAAATAAACAATATTAGTCAACCACTAATAAATACACTACTGTTCAAAACAGTTTGAGGTAAATGTTTATGAAAGAAGACTTTCATGCTTATAAAGGCTGCATTTTTTTTATCAATACAATAAAAACAGTAATATTGCAATAAAACCTCATAAACCTCCTGCCATTCATGATCAGCTTTAGTTTTCAGATAATTACACAGAGGACAGAGTAACACTTTATTTTGATAGTCCACTTTAGGCATTCTACTACCTATAAATAACTTTGCAACTACATGTCAACTAGCAGTCATTGGAGTATTAGTAGACTGTCTGCTTAATATCTGCTAACACTTTTTGATGGTCGCTCAACAGATGTTCTCTTGACTATAAGTAACTTTGCAAGTACGGCAACTTATTCTACTAACCCTAACCTAACAGTCTACAAATGCTCTAATGAGAGTTAGTTGACATCTAGTTGCAAAGTTACTTACAGTTAGTAGAATGTCTAAAGTGGACTTTCGAAATAAAGTGTAACCATGGACAGACATTGAGTCTTATCGCTAGAACTGGATAAGACTTATAAACACGTGTGAGAATTCACTATTGATAATCTCTGATGAGGTGTTCTATTGATAGAGATTCTGTTGACCTAGTTTGTGAACTCTTTGGACACTGTTTTGATTGTGTGAACCCAAAAATAACGATGATGGAACCTTATTCGAACAGTTTATTAATGTAAATGAATGTAGATAAAAACTGAAACCTAAACTACTTGACCAAAATGAAGCAGACACCTGAACAGTGTATTTGTATGCGCTTGTTTGACATTTAATTCCACAACTATTGGCATTAATACGGAGTTGTTCCTACCAAACAGCTTCCACTTTTCAAGGAGGACTAGATACTAGATATTGAACATAATTTCCTCCCATTCAGACAGATTTAAAAACAAAGAAAGCATTATTGTGAAGATATCAAATACATTTGTGCACAGAGTACAATCTAAGCTTACCCAGACTGCTCTTTAACCTCTTAACTTTCAGGCGCCATTCACCGCAGAGAATCGGAAAAAAACCATAGACAAAATCCTAAAGGGCAAACTGAACCTTCCACCTTACCTCACCCAAGAAGCACGGGACCTTCTGAAAAAGGTAGAGGTCTTAAGGTCAAACAGGTTTCATGCCACTGTGGAATTCTCCTGTTGCTTAACTTACGGGGTTGCGTATGTATGTTTCACACCCAGCTGCTGAGAAGAAATGCATCAACGAGGATGGGAGCAGGTCCTAGAGATGCATTAGATGTCCAGGTATCTGGCCTTATGATATGGTGAACCCATTATCATAAAAGTAGGAGATTGCATATACATATATCGTGGAGTTTTATATATTTTAAAAGCAGATTTTATTTTTAAGGGCCACTCCTTCTTCAGACACATGAACTGGGATGATCTACTGGCTTTTAAAGTTGAACCTCCCTTTAAGCCTTTTTTGGTATGAGATAGTGTTTTCTTTCTCTGTTCAGTCAACTGTTTGCCTCTCTCTTATTGCATGTTTAGAGTTATTATTATAGAGCTCATGATGTGGTATCTGATAATAACTCCTCACAAATCTCTATTTCTGCAGCAATCAGCAGATGATGTTAGCCAGTTTGACTCCAAGTTCACTAGTCAGACTCCAGTGGACAGTCCCGACGACTCGACACTCAGCGAAAGCGCCAACCAAGTCTTCCTGGTCAGTTTGTTGTCCTGGTCACTTTTTAGACTAAATTTATCTCTATACTCTTTAAATATATGGCCTTTGCACAAACACTATACCGCTGTGAGGACTCCAACTGCATTACATTTATCCAAAGTGCATCAATAATAAACTTTTTTTTGTTTATTAGCCAATAACAGATAAATAGAAAGTATTACAAGTCTGATATTACCAGTATTATGGGCTACTGATATTATAGGGTACTATTTTGTATACACTATCATTCAGGAGTTGTAAGATTTTAGTTTTTGAAAGAAGTCTTTTATGCTCACTAAGGCTGCATTTATTTAATCAAAAAGGCAGTAAAATAGTAATATTGTGAAATGTTATTACTATTTAAAACAATTTTATATTTAAATATATTTTCAACTGTGATTTACTCCTGTGATGGCAAAGCTGAATTTTCAAACGAACAGCATTTATTTGCAATAGAAATCTTTTGTAACAATGTACAAGTCTTTACTGTCACTTTTGATCAATTTAATACATCCTTGCTAAATAAAAGTATTAATTTATTTTGAATAAAAAAACTTTTGAATGGTTGTGTAGATAAATAAAATATTAAACAGACTTTTATTATAAACAAAGATGTTCTTCAGACAAATAGAGTAATATTATGCACCTCCAAGGCCTTGTTGTACGTGACACCATAGCCCAAACATAACAAGAACCCGACTGAAGCCTCAAAACTTGTTTATACACCATTTGATCTTAATTATCATCAGCATGCTGTGTAGAGCACTCAAGAGTGTGTATGAGATTAGTTTCTGACTCCCGACCTACATTGTGAGTGTGTGTGTTAGCATTGTGTGTGTGTGTGGTAAATTAGTTCTTTTTGTAGACAAACTTACGAGAAAGGGATAATATCTCTCATCTGGTCCGTATTATTACTGTTTAACTGTTTTTTTCCAGCTCTTAGCGTGACATGTTCTTTTTTTTTTGGTTCATCATAATTGCACATCCTCTACACTCATCAATTTTTTCCCTTTTTTCCCTTTTATTTTGTCTACCCAAACTTTTTTTTATTTTTTATTTAATCTCTTCTCGGATGTCGTCTCTCCTCAGGGCTTTACATACATAGCTCCATCTGTGCTCGAAAACATCAACGAGAAGTTCACTTTTGAGCCAAAATCCCGTTCACCTCGCAAGCTTCTGGGAAGCCCAAGAACACCAGTTAGGTAATGTTTTTCTCATTCCACTGAGATTCGCACAGTTTGCAGTGTGTATAAAGTAGTTCTGTCATGTTTTATGATCTTGTAGGGCTGGGTAAAAAAATACAGAATTTTTTTAACCCAGATTAATCATGGTCTGCATTCAAAGAAACATTAATTTTCAGAAAGAATCTTTCAAAATAAGCTCACATGCTGTGTCTGAATATGCCTGCTCCCATACTATATAACAGGTGAAAAGCAGTATGTGAAAAGAGTAGTATGTCTGAATTAATAGTATTCAAACAGTAGGCGAAAAATACCCAAATGCCTCAATATTTTCTCTATATATATATACAGTATATATACATATATATATATATATATATATATAAAATATATAACAAGATATATATATATATATGTGTGTGTGTGTGTGTGTGTGTGTCCATATACACTAACTAATTGAAATGTGTGTTGATTCCCAGCCCTGTGATTTTGTAGGGAATGACATTGATTTCATTTATTTGGGCTTCAAGTCCAGGGTTGTGTACATGCTGTAACATGTCATGTTTATCCTGGTTTTGCGTTTGTAACTTAACATGAATCGAGATCCATAACCCATGATGCCATACTTGCGTTTTCCAGCCCTATGAAGGCTGAAGGGGAAGACGGTTGGTCTCGGGGTCCACCCTTCCCAGAAGTGCCCACAACCACCTCCTCTCTCCTGCCGCCCACTGATACGCCCATGGAGGCGTCTAATGTGGAGCAGATGGACATTAGCAGCAACATGGAGGTGTCAGCCCCTCTCCCCATCAAAAAACCACTGGGATCCAACACGGGGTCCTTCATGAAACCAGCTCACCCAGCGGGCGGCAGGAGACCCAAGAATCGGAGGATGAATCATTGATGAACGTCTTAATTTTTGTACTTCAGAAATTTATCAAATGACCCAAAAGGCCTTTCTGCACCCAGTTTCTGTCACTTAAACACTTGTCCTCTCTCTACTTGCACCATGGTGAGGTGGTCTGCTGCTTGCTATGAAAAAGAGAGACCACCTTGCACTTTAGGCGACTCTGAGCATGAATTTCACAGTTTATCTTTTATATGCCATGCTCATGCAAAACGTGAGGGAGAATTCATTGTATCTTCTGCTGTATATTTGAAGTTTGGTCTGAGAAACTGAGTTTGAGTCACTTATTGTGTTTTGCTTGACTATGATGTTGGGATAGCTCTAATAGTATTTAAATGGATAAAAAAAATAAAATTAATTCTGTCATGTACTCACCCTTATGTCATTCCAAACCTGTATAACTTGCTTTCTTTTTTCTGTGGAACACGAAAGATGATTTTCTCAGTGTTTTGTTGTTTTAGACCGCTTGACTTTCATTATGTGGACAAAAACAGTTGAATTATGCTTCAAAATTTCTTTTGTGTTTCACAGAAGAACAGAAAGTCATCCAGGTTTGGAACAACATGAGGGTAAATGATGACAGAATTTTAATTGTTGGGTGGATTGCCTTTTAAAATGGCGAGAGAAGATTCGGGTCTACATTCTTGAGGAATCTGTCTGATTTATGATATATTTGATTCCTAATTCATCAACAGTTGTTAGGACCCCTAGAATCACGATGTAGTGCACTTGGAGATCTACAGTCGTTTTAGCCTAACTTGCTAATGATAAACTATGAAGTAAAAAATAAGCTGATTTTTTTTCTTTCGTGTTAGTTCATTTGCTGTAAGTTCATAAGACAGTATTAGATGACTTGATGAAATTATTCTCTTGTTTTGGTTTGTTCTTGATTACATTTAATATTCATACATTCAGGTATGAATCTACCTGCGTTCTGGGCATCAAATCACTGTTTTTCTTTTTCCAACCAAACTGTCTGACCAAAGAATATTAAAAATATTAGATTACTAAATAAAACAGTTTAAATCCTCTTAATCCAGAGTACAGTTACTTATTTGTAAGCCACATCCACAAATGCCATTAATACTGATATGCTGTCACCCATCTGTGAAAACTATTGATTTTAAACAGAATGTTTATTTAATTTTACTTTTCACCCTAGACAGCCAGACGAGTTTTGAAATAGTTTCCTTAACACTTCCCCTATCATTTATTACTTTTTTTATTGATTTTTTCCCCCTGAATGTGTTTAGATTTTTTTTAACCTATTTATTTTTCAGGTGCCATATAGTTTTCTAAACTATGCAAATTATTTATTCTTTATAGTCAAGAATGCTGTTCTGGATTTAGCCTGATTAGTTACATGAACACAGAGACATGCCAACCCTTTTAATTTTTATTATTTAGTACTTCTTTCTATAATGGTGTTGGGGTCAAAGTAATTTTATTAATCTCAAGGACATTAAAAGTTGGGATTTTAAGTATGTTTTCAGGATGTGCACTGTGCACCAGATGAGGGGAAAACCACTGGATTATTTATCGTTCTATTGAATTTTGATTGAATATGCTTGGATGTGGTTAAGGGAAAAGAAGATGATGGAAGAGTAATAAAGTATAAAAATAAACAAAAATCTGTATTTTTTTCATTGTTGTACATAGACATGATTCTTCATGAATATTGGTGCTCTTTCCTTGTATAATAGTTCTTATAGATACAATAAGTATGATAATGTGACTCCAACTGGTGAACACTGAATCTGCATCGTTAAGATTTGCTGTCTGTAAGCAGGGGTTATTTAGACAAAGTCATCACAGGTGGTTTCATGTATTGTGTTTCACAGGCATTCCTGTGCTCGTAGTACTGTGTTATTGTTATCAATGAACGTCTGCGTGTGAGGCTGCGATTGCGTCTGTGTGACCACATTTAAACAATTTCTAAATGGCACACTTTTTTTCCCATGGGAATGTAAAATAGGCTTGTTTTCTGCTTGAGAACATTGTTCTGTTGTGACATTGTAACTGACTGATTGAATGTGATGTTAACCTCAATCCTCAAACTCTAATTTCCATAATGTAGATTGTAATTGTGGTTGGACATTAGGAGGCCATTGCTCTGATTGAACTGTCTGGACTTTGCAGCAGCTTCCATCAAGCTAATAATTGGCTGTACTCTCTATGCACAGGAAGCATGATGGTGAATATCTTACACTATCAGATACAGTGCCTACTGATAAACAACAGGCTGCTGTGCCGTGGCGGTTAACAGCCCGTAATGGCTTCATGTGAATTTTGCCTTCGCATACACAGATATTGACCATTTATTCTATGCAATGCTGTCTGAGAGAGAGGGGTCTGTAATGTGGCATAAATGGCTTTATGTATCACTTCTGTCACTGTCTGATTAGTTGGATATTGACCATTAGCCCATATAATCACTAGACTGGGTTTAAAACCTCTCAAACCATCTTCCACTGATTCTTGCAGTCATGTTGGCATATTAAGACATAACTTGGTGCCAAGTGTTAATGGTCTATTTTTTTGTGTGTGTTTTTTTTATCTTTATTATATGTTCCTTATAAAAATATAATGTGGTGTGTAATTGAGATTTCGAAAAAGTTGACCTGAACCTAATTTTGAAAATCTGTAGTACTCCATTACATTAGAATTGGAACAAATTCTGAAACTTCCTGATTCTAAAGTGAAACGAAAATGCCTGTGAAGAGAATTGAGATGCAGATGAGGATTCATTTTGCATTTTAAATGCTGTGTTTATTACAGTGTCACGTTTGGTTTAAAAAATGAATGGATATAAAGTACAGAATTACATGAGATTGTTTCAGATCTGGTGTTTTGTGATTGCTTGTGTTTATTTTAAAATTAATTTTAATTTAACCTCTAGTGAATTCTACAAAATCAACAAAATTGAATTTGAGCATTTACCAAGCAACCCTGCATTTACTGGACAAAGAATTTCAGTGACACTTTTTAAAGGTTTTTAAAATGTATTTGGTCAAATATACTGGATAAAAATACAATTATAACTGCATACTGTATGATGGTACTAAAATAGATATTTCTTCAACGCTTTGGTTTATTACAATGTAAGTGCAACATGATTAGAAAAATACCATGTATCTGTGAAGGGCCTGAATTACA
This sequence comes from Sinocyclocheilus anshuiensis, assembly GCF_001515605.1. NCBI lineage: Eukaryota > Metazoa > Chordata > Actinopteri > Cypriniformes > Cyprinidae > Sinocyclocheilus > Sinocyclocheilus anshuiensis. Next base: position 646,802 of record NW_015546055.1, on the reverse strand, counting down.
AATGCATTTAGCAGGTACAGTGACATTTTAATAATTCAAAAGCCATTGTATGTTGTTCAGTCACAAAATTCACATGGTTCCAAAATTCTAATGCTACATCATTTGATAAATCAGTAGTTCAAGTGCAATTACCTCACATTCAGATTATTACTAAAGAAACCAGAATACTGGAACGCAAAATCCATAACTTTTCAAAACTCCTTATTATTGGATTCATAAAAGTGTTTAAGAAAAGTTCAGTTACAAAAACCACAGTATCTGACTATGGATCAAAAAGACCAGTATCTATGAAAAATGAAACAAATTTTTTTTAAATACATTTAGGGAGTCAACAAATGAATTTCTGCTATGTTATTTGTTAGTGTTTTCTCCACAAATACAATATGAAGAAATATATTTGTCTCCACTGTATTCTTCTGCTTACACCCAGAAGGTAATTAGTAATATTGCAAGAACACAAAGAGGAATATAAATTATAAACACTAAGAAATATGGGAGCTCCACATGCAAAATATTAGTATAATAATAATAAGAATACAAGAGCTGCACTTGTCCTTTTGACAAGATATCTATATCTATATATATATATATATATATATATATATATATAAACTCAAACTGGAGCTTTTTCTAGAGCCTTTTGTCTTATAACAAGTGCTGTTTGCTCAACGGAGATGTTTGAGAGGAGAAAACAATCCATATTATGTGGATCCACTGCTGGTCACAACACTGTGTCTCCATCCTTTCGGTGAGATTTCAGTAGATTTGAAAATAAGCTGATGTTGCACCATCTTTCCACTTATGCACCTTGTCTGTGATGACAGTGCGGCACAGGGGGCAGGTCCTCTCCTGGTTAAGCCACTGGGCGATGCACTCCTCACAGAAGATATGCTAGAGACAATCAAACAGTAAATAGTTGACATTTATGCACATGCATTATGTGACATTGTGTATTACTAATTTGTATTTGCTATTTTGTCTTTTTCATGTGGGCTGAGCTTAATTCTGTAATAAATTTTGCCTTCAAGAAGCATTGTGGTTTAGTCTGGGAATGTGGAGGTTAAGGGGGGTTGACATCGGTGGTCAAACTCAAGGACCACATTCTCACCTGACACACGAGGAACCGAGGCTGCTTAAAATCAGCCTGACAGATCGGACAAATGTCACCTGCCTCTCTAACCTGAGCAGGACTGGCTGAAGCTCCGTTCACCTTTACAGACAGGTAGGAACAACATTTTACAGCATATATGGAAAACAAGTCATTTCTGTATAATTTCACTATTTGTCTTACAGATTACCCAACAAATATTTCAGAATAAGGAGAGCAGCACAGGACAGGTAAAAAGCCATCTTTTGTACCTCAGAACTAAAAAAAGTCCGTAATGTTTTTTGCAATGATCCTGACAGTCCATACAAGGCCAAAAGCTAAAAAAGAAACATAATAAGATCAGATTGATGTGTCCTAGTAATGTATTAGTTTCAAACAGTAGCTTATTGTAATGATTGTGTGCACCTTCATTATGAGGTAGAGCAAGGCTAGCAGGATTCCCAGAGTCAGACCCACTGAGGTGTCCATCTCATTGTAGCTGACCAGATAGCGGAACCAAAGCGGGACAGGAGCGATCACCTGATACAACTGACCCACCTCTTCTATGAGCATGTACCACTGACCCTATGGAAAGCAGGATGGATACGGTGAATCTAACGTTCACTTTGATTCAAAACAGCAAATTAATTAATGTTATGAATCATGCTCACCCTTCGCCGGTATGTCATGAGCGGGGAGGGGATGAGGAGAATTAGACACTTAAGCCCCATGAAGAAAAACTTCAAAATGAAGTTAGTCACACCGACGCACCATAAAACCTCCCAAAAGTTCTGCGAATCTATTGTAGCGTTGGCAAAAATGAGGCTGAGGGATGAAACGAAAGAAAGTAAGAGAGAGCCAATGGTATGTATTTGTCATTTAGTGGAGATTAGGTCATTTAGTTGATTTATTACACTAAACCTAGTACATTACAGTTTGTGGTGAAGTGAGGTTTGGTGATGCAATGTAAAGCACTTACCAGCGATAAAGTGACTGAGTGTGAAAAGTGTAGAACACAAGGAGACTGGAGGATGTGAGGAAAAGCAAGAGCCAGGCACAATGCAACTTTGTCCTTCGGTCCTTTACACAGGAGAAAACAAAAGATCTTCAGATTATTTAGTTCAATATATATATTTTACATACATACATACATAAATGTTGCCATTAATTGTAATAATCATTTTTGTATGCACAAGGAGTCTGACAACAGCCAGTGCTCAACACAGAGATCTGATCCTGCCATCTAACTGGCTTAAAACCTTTTTTTTTGTTGTTGTTGTTGTTGGTTAAAATACTAATGGCCTAAGACTTTTGCACAGTACTGTAAGAAGCATTTCTCAAGTTACAGCATTGATTTAAAATAGAAATATTTTGAAACACAAATATATTTACTGTCACTTCTGATCAATTTAATGCAAATTCCTTGTGGGATAGAGTATTAACTACAATTAAAATCTTAATGACCCCAAAAATATATACCCATAACCATACTAAAGAACTTACAAGCACTGATCTTTAGCGTCCATGTTAAATACCAAATAATATGGTGGACTTACGTGGAGAAAGACTTGCGTTTGAATGCTTTTGTTGACATACATAAAAGTGGTAAACAAACCCACTGCAACAGCCAGACCTACAGAAAAACAACAACACAGAAGTGTGACAGGGGACATGAACTTTACACATCATAAGCACTGCATAAACAGCTGTTCTCGCTAACACGTACCCAGGGCATGCTGGATGACTAGTTTCGCACAGAGAATAACTATGAAAGGAAGACTTTTCTTGAGCCAGCGCAGGAGGTAGCGCAGCTCCGATAATGAGCTGCTGGATTCTCCGGATTCCAGGTTCGCCTCGCCACTGTCTGACTCGTGCTCGTGGCTGTGCGTGTGTCTGTGTCCGTGAGAATGGGAGTGGCTGTGGCTCGCTGCTCTCAGCCTCCGCGAGGTCGCGCCACGTCCACTTGTGGACCCCGGTGAGCTGCCTATAGGAACCCTGACATCCTCGTCCGTTTCCGGCCCGCTGGAACTTCCAGCTCCAGGCATTCGGGTGAGCAGCTCCGGCTGCAGGGTTAATGTCAGCCCGCTCCCTCCCTGCGGGCTGGGATCGGTTTGCATCGGATCAGGTGAATCCCTCAGTTTAAACGCTCTTCTAGACTCGCTATATGTTCCTCTGTTGAAAAACAAACCAAATCAGTACATCAGAAGACAAATATAAAACAGGCCAACTCCATGTAAATATAAAGGTGTTTTAATCAAGTAGTAAGAAATACATTTTTTCGAGCTTCATTATCGTTCAGAGTCAGGGTTGCCAGGTTTTCACAAGAAAACCCGCTCAATTGCTACCTAAAACTAAACCAATGGCGTTTTGAGGGGGTCCCCAGTTAAAAATCTCGTTCCAGGGGGTAAAATACACGTTTTTTGGCGGGGTTCCCCTGCTTAAATTCGCATTCCAGGGGATAAATATCATGTTATTGAAGTCGCTTCAACCCGCGGACATGAAAAACAACCCAAACAACAGTGTTAAAGTAGCCCAATTCCGTACTTGGCAACACTGCTCAGAGTGGGTTTCTCTCATTAGCAAGCAGGGAGTGTGAAATAAAAAACCCAGAGTGGAACTATAAAAATGGGGGCCGTGTGGATGGGGACGGGAAATTGCTGTCGCTCCGCTCCAGTGATCCAGTCCGCGCGTTGCTTGGAGACTAGTGATGGCCGCTTTGAGAAGGGTCTGGCTGCAGCTGGCGCTTGCACTCTAAGGCTTGCACTCTCAGACACTTGCGCTTCCGCTAGCGACGTCACTTGCAGTCTTTATTATTTTTTATTTTGTTCTATTTATTGATTACTTTTTGTTTGAATCTCTCAACATTTTACAACAGTAGCCAGGTGGTGAAGACAAGAAAAAAGAAACTAAATTATGAAGTCACTTGCAATCGCCACTTGCACTCTCCTATACCTGCGAAGTCACTTGCAATAGACACAAATCGTGCGTGTTGCCAATGGAGACAAGACGCTGTGGTGGTGATTAAACGATTAAAACCAATTTAGTACTATAACATACGATAAGAATATGAACGCAATGCGCAAAGTCTCTCGTTAAGCGTTTTCCTCCTGTAGAAAAACATAAACACTTAACATGGCGTAATGTATTAAGATGCTATTAAAATATCAAATTAAATATACAGTTTATTAATATAATGACTATGTATATAGTATTTTCCTCCCACACCTTAAAACGTGGCATAATGGACTAAGATGATAAAGACCAAACTCAATGCTCTTCATTATTAAAATATAGCCTAGTCTCCATTGGCAACAGGCACGATTTGTGTCGATTGCAAGTGACGTCGCAGGTATCAGAGAGTGCAAGTGGCGATTGCAAGTGACTTCGTAATTTAGTTTCTTTTTTCTTGTCTTCACCACCTGGCTACTGTTGTAAAATGTTGAGAGATTCAAACAAAAAGTAATCAATAAATAGAACAAAATAAAAAATAATAAAGACTGCAAGTGACGTCGCTAGCGGAAGCACAAGTGTCTGAGAGTGCAAGCCTGAGAGTGCACGTCTGAGAGTGCAAGCGCCAGCTGCAGCCAGACCCTTTTGGCCTCTTTTGAAACACTGCTTCATGAAGCTTCGAAACCTACAAAATATTGACAGTCATTTTGTTTTGTTTTGGAAATATGTATTATTTGATGTCTTAGAGAATAGCAGAGAAAAACACAGTCACGTTTACATGATAAATCTTATTTTTTTACATGCAAAATTTCATATTCACAAATGTAAGTTCTCCTGCAAAAAAACTAGCTTTTTTTCTTTTAGGAAGGAAATGGAGCATTATATTGATACTATATGATTTTCTATGAAACAAAAAGCAATTAAAACGGTGAAAGTTTGTAAACGCTTTAATATTTTTATATAAATTTGTATTTGTATACAAAAAAAAAAAAACTTCGAAACCTTTGTGAATCTACTGTTTCGAAACAGTGGTTCGGAGCACATATCAAAATGCCAAAGTCACGTGATTTCAGTAAACGAGGCTTCGTTACGTCATAACTGTTTCGAAATTTCAATAGTACGCCTTAAAGGGGTCATATGATGCTTTTTTAAAGATCATTATTTTGTGTATTTGGTACAATCAGCTTGTAACACTCCAAAGAGAAAGGAAAACTTGAAATCGCATCATATGACCCCTTTAAGCCAAGTTCTTACTGCATGATTTTAGCCTGATTTTTCACTCGCCGACAGGTTTTTCGAAATCGCAGACAAATGCCCGAAATCGGAGGGAAATCGGTGCTCGTTCACGCGAGTGACAATCACGCAGTGTGAATTATCAAAGACGCGATCTGAGGGAATCG
>NW_015546055.1:630733-639358 GCF_001515605.1 Sinocyclocheilus anshuiensis | reverse complement strand
CATGATTTTAGATTTTAGCCTGATTTTTCACTCGCCGACAGGTTTTTCGAAATCGCAGACAAATGCCCGAGGGAAATCGGAAATCGGTGCTCGTTCACGCGAGTGACAATCACGACTGAAGTTACACAATCACGCTGTGTTCAATGAGTTCTGACTGAAAAACACAACGGCGATGACCTACAGCCAATGAGAGACCAAGATACAGGGCAGCGGGAAGTTTGGGGAGGAGTTATATGAAACATAGTTTGCCAGTGTTGCCAAATCCGCGATTGCCGCCGGTTGTTTTTTTATGTCAGCAGGTTGAAGCGACCCCAATAAGTGATATTTAGGCCCTGGAATATGAATTGTACCAGGAGAACCCCACCAAAAAAATTTGTCATTTATCCCCCCAATCCGATTTTTACTGGGGGGACCCCCTCGAAAGCAATTGGGCTATTTTCAGGCTCGTTTTGAGTAGTAATTGGGTGGGTTTTATAGTGAAAACCTGGCAACCCTGCACCAGACAGAGCTGTCGGCGATTCTTCCTATTGTAAAGTCATGCAGTGTGTAACCTCCTGTCGTCGTTCCATCGTGCAGTGTGAACACAGCAACAACTGAATGCTACCCCAGATAGTCGTTCAGTGTGAAACCAACAGTGATGCGATGTCTGCGACGTCTTTGAAAATCGTGCAGTGTGAATTCGGCATTAGGGGGGCGATCTCTGTGAACCCGTGAATCATGCGAGTTCACTGAGATCGCCCCGCAGCGGCGAACCACTGCATCAGCATCTATGGTTATACGATCTCGGATCAGTTTGATCAATTTGTAGACATTTTTAATGAGACATTTGTGTAATTAAAAGGATGAGTAGTAGTTAATAGTCTCTTACTGGCCTGTTTAGACAAGCTCCATAAAACAAACAAAAGAAGCCCTTGCAAATTAATAATAGGCCTATTATACAGACATTTCATTTTTAATGGCATTTTATTATTTTGATTGCATTTAATATATTATACTTTCAAGAAAGCGTTTTCATTGGGTTTGGAAAAGCTGTTTTATGCATGTTTTGGTCTGAGTTTTTGTTGCATTTACACAGTTTTGACCAGCAGGCGTCACCAGCGTGTGGTGTTTCCAGCGCTTCGAAACAGTGAACCTTTTTGCGAAGCAATTGGTTCAATTTATTCGAAGCTTCGAAATGGTTCGTTTCTTCCATCACTATTGGAGACACGTAAAGCCCGATGCGGCGGCGTTTGCAACCAACATTGTTGGGACAGAAGAAATATATAAACTGCCTTTTTTTTTTTTTTTTTAAATGTCTGAAACGTAAGTTACTTATTTTAATTACTTCTAGAACTGATTTATAATTTTTTTATTATAAAATATTAAGTCACTATTATATTCATGCTGTTGTGAATATCGACACCTGCTTCGTGCCTATTATACAGTATTCCGAAACAGTTGCCACCAAAATGATTCCCAGCTCAAATCTGTGATATATATATATATATATATATATATATATAGCGTCATTACCTTATTCTTGCGCTAACGTAAAAATCATCGTACTGTATGTAATATTATCACTCCTACTCCACTGTAAAATTATGGCCACCCCCAACTTTTTATGGCCCACCCAAAATGGAAATCATTGCGGCGCTCCCGTTCGAAACAACAGCAGTCTTGGTAGTGTGATAATTCTTAGTTACACATGTTTACATGATTATTCAAGTGCATTATGTAACATATGAACTGAACTAAATTCGGTGTTAGTCAGAACATATTCGATAGCCATAACTGCATTAAATGATGGATAATATATAATCTCTAACGGTTATATCTAAGGTTATTGATGTTTTTTATGAAAGCCCTGAAAATGCTCTTAGAGTAAAGGTATTCATAAATAAATAAATACCTGTCATACTGCGCGCGGAGTTTCATGATAAATCATCGATCTCCATTCTAAAGGCTATGGTGGTGTTTGAACGATCAAAACAAAATTACTCAAAGAGATAATAATCAAAACAGCTCATCGGCTAAAGGAGTTTAGTTTCAGCTTGACATTATTGTTCCGGGAGCCATCTGGTCTGACCTACTAAAGGAACCTGTGGCTCTGCTGGAAAGCAAAATGAAAGTCCTCAATAAGGCTGTCTCTTGCTTTCAAAATAAAAGCCCCATTTTAGCGATAAACTCAGTTCAACGAAAAAAATAATTTACTTACCCTCATGTTGTTCCAACCCCGTATTGCTTACGGTTTTTTTTGGAAAACAAAATAAGATGTTAAGCACAATGACAGAACGTGTCAATCACCTTTCCTTTGCGTCTTTTTCCTTATAAGGAAAGTGAATGGACACTGAGAGGCTCTTTGATGTACTGTATGTTGGTGCAAGCAACCCTTTAACTCACCTGAATTCAGGTTTTGTTGTTAATGTTCTGGTTGGTTGATAATGTCTCAAGGTGCCCTCATCCCAGTGATTGTTATATCTGTTTCTTTTTTCCACTGTCGAAACATCAGCTGGATTGTTTTGCTGAACTGGCCAAGTCCCACTGCTTTAACTTTTGAATCATAGTATATAGGCCTTCCCTTTCCTCCCTAGTCTACAGAGAACCTGCCTCTGAGGACCATGTCTACATTAGCAAATCAAAGTCCAGCCAATCTAAACACTCCCACTCATGTCCACGCCACTTGACCCAATGGTGCCTGTCTGCATGCTCCAAATGTGAACAAGCAGTGCCAATAAGCGATAAAAGCTGTTACATAGGGCCCCATGTCAGGGTTCAGACAGGAACATGAACGGTATTGTTATTGTTGGCACTTCAAAATATGCGAATAATTCTAGACATCTTATTATCCAAATAGTTTAGTTTTTAGAGTGCACATTAGCTTATTTTCCATCGACCAGTTAAGTTTTGCCACGTAAAGGTTCGGTCAGATTTTCTCTTTGATCTGAACAAAAGCAGCAGACGGGCTGAATAAAAATGCAAGTTCATTCTCTGACAGGAAGTGGCGCTTTAGTAACAGCAGAAATACAGCCATTACCATGGTTACCCCTGCACACATAGCAGCAATGTGCCAGCTCAACTTTCTATTCCTTTTTGTTCATTTTTGTGTGTGTGTGTGTGTGTGTCTATTATCTAACGATAAACATTAAATATAACATGTTTCATAAAATACCACTACTGGCCAAATTTCTGAGAGGTCAACTAATGTGTTAAAATGTCAAAAAAAAAAAAAGCACTGAAATGAATGGGCTTCAGTGCTGGAACTTTGGTTGTTTGGAACTATTGGCTGCTCCATGACACGCTTTACTTCCGCATTCCTCAGTTCTTATGGAAGCCTATGGGAGTGTCGCAACTCTGTTTCTCAACGGCTCTGGTGTTTATCAAATAACACCAAATACTCTGTTATTTTCTACTGGAGCAATCTCTTTAATAATGTAAATTTGACTCTAGTTTGGTTATTACCGCACAAATCCCTCCTTACAAATAAGGTTAAGGAAATCTCATATAAATTAATTCATAGAGTTTATTCTACAAAAGAATTTCAACAAAAATGTAAAAATGATATTGATTTTAAATGCTCTTTCTGTGAATGTTCCACTGAAACAGTTACTCATATGTTTTGGTCCTGCCAACATACCCAGCATTTTTGGAATAATGTGAAGTTTTTTATTGTTGACAATATTTTAAAAAACATTTTCCTTACCTTATAAACATGATTTTGGGTTATTATATCAAGGATCATTCTTTAAAGGTTGTTGGTTTTAATATACATTTTATTTTATTTTTCTGTAAATTTCACATGCATAAATGCAAGTTTATAAAGGGCAAACCTCTTTTTACAGTGCTTGAAATTTTTTTTAAATGTAAGTGTATATAGATGTGATGTCAAAGTCTAACAGTAAAGCAATTTAAAAAGTTGCTATGCTCCTCCTTTAACATTTTCACATAACAAACTGTTTAATGGTGCTTACTTGCAAAGTATATTTTCTGTATTAAAATTGCATTTAATATCCTATGGAAATGTAAAATATGTAAAGTATATATTTTTCTGTATAACTGATGTTTATGTATCCTCTCTCCTTTTTTTCTCCTTGTTCATTCTTGCTGCATGTGAATGTTTTCATATTATACAGTGGGATGTGCTATTATTATACATGATATTTGTTGACAATAAAGCATTAAAAAATATTTTTTTACTTTTTCAAAAAATCTCAAGTTTAGCTTCATAAAACCTGCAGAAATTCTGTAAAGAGTTGCATGATGTCTGACTTCAGATGATCTCTCTCTTTCTTTCTTTGCACCAGTCATCAAGGAGTCAAGCCCAAAACAAGGTTAATTAGGTCACCCCCTCTCCTTCACTACCATATAATCATGTTACTCAACATGGAGGCTGGAAGTTGACGTCTGAATACAGTAAGCGTAGCTCATAGAGCTTAACTTGACACATAAATTGCTACCTGTCAGATATGAATGGACATATCAAGAGTAGGATGTGGATATAGTGAGGAGTCAAGTCAAGTCAAGTCAAAGTTTATTTATAAAGCACTTTTTTTTTAAAACAAGTGTTTATCAAAGTGCTATACACACATAAAATAATAAAAATGTCAAAGATACCAACAGTCAACAACACAAAAAAAAGACAATAAGACACCATAAAATAATCGAAGAAAGCAGCTCTCATGTAGTGTCAAATGCCAGACTATAAATGACAGACAAACCCCCTCTCTCTCATTTTTTTATATCTCTGTCTCTCCTTCCAGTCTTATTTCATGTGTGTGTGTGTGTGTGTGTCTGTGTGTGTGTGGTTACATTTAGCCAGACCCCCACTGACAACCCCTCTTTTCACATTTATGATTTTTTCTCATCTGAAATGGAGATTATGTGCATCTGCCCTTCAATTAGGTCACTAAATGGCTTTTAGCAGCATGAAAACATGCTTACATAAATGCCACATCTCTGCCATATCATACAAACATCTCAGTCATCTCCATATTTGATTGACAGATCTCTTGCAGTTGTTATGTTTAGCTGATATCCACTTCTGTCTTACAAAACAGCAATATAACAATGGCTGCTGTAAATAAATTATTATTTTGTGCAGTGTGATTTGTACAAAGTATAAAGTGCAGACAGACAGATAGATAAATGGATGGATAGATGGATAGATGAGTAGGATGATTTAGGATAGATAGATAGATAGATAGATAGATAGAGAGTAAGTACGTTGGTAGTTATGTTTATATTAGATAGATAGATAGATAGATAGATAGATAAAGAGTAGGTTGGTAGTTATGTTTATATTAGATAGATAGATAGATAGATAGATAGATAGATAGATAGATAGATAGATAGATAAAGAGTAGGTTGGTAGTTATGTTTATATTAGATAGATAGATAGATAGATAGATAGATAGACAGACTGTATGTCCTCATTATATGTGGACAGATGTCTTTATGCTCTGTATTTTTGTCCTCAGGGAGCTTCTCTTACACTCCCATTACTCTCGAGTGCTTGATCAATGGCTCCACCTTCACACTGCAGTTATTAAGCCTAGACTTTCAATTATTTTACAGTGGGTCGTCAACATATCTCTCAGAGATACACAGTACGGCACATCATTATGCGTTAATTAATGTCAGCTTCCTGTACTTTAAATGTACATACATTAGCATATATCACACATGCTGGGCCGACTGCACAAGGTCGATTACTATTGCCTGCTATTGACTGACTTCCCTCCAGAAGGATTCTTTGATGAAAAGGAAGCATGTCACAGCTGCTGCTTGACCTTTGGATTGTAGCAACACAAATCCAGCATTCAACACGAAATATGAACATTCTCATGTCTGGAATTAGCAGTCAGATGTTAGACTAATAGGCACTTTCCATGAATAGGGTACAAACACAGGGCCTGAAATGCTTGGAAAATGTGAAAGTCATTTTTTCAGGAGGTACTTAACCTTCAGAAGATGATGATTGTCAACCTCAGGAAGTCAAACAAAATTTTATATGAGCTATTTTATTTTATATTAATCTTAAATGACATTTGCGGTTTGTGCAGTCCTGTTACTAAACACTAGTTTGTGTGAGTTTACTTTTAAATAAAATAAGGAATACAAAACTAATAAAAAAAATTGCATTTATTAAAAAGTATTATTAAATATACTATATTAAATATAATATTGCTAAAAGCAGTATTAAAGGAACAGTTTAGCCAAAAATTTAAATTCTGTCACTTAAATTCTGAACCATGCCTTTAAAAAATGTTTAACATTAAATAAACAGCAAATTAAACAGGCAAATAAATAAATACTTTTTGTCTTACAAAGTCTCTTTGCCACAATGATGTGAATATCAGTTGTATATATTACTAAAATTATGTGAGCCAAAATCAAAATTTTAAAATGACATTTAAAACTAGGTAATTTTCAATTTAATAATAATTTTTCTATTTTGGTTGTATGTTAGATAATAGGTTATCTAAAATTTCTAATAGTTCTTGCGGCAAAAAATATGGGTTTTGTACCTCTAATTCTTAAAGGGTATAGTTCACTCAAAAATGAAAATTACCCCATGATTTACTCACCCTCAAAGAATCCTAGGTGTATATGACTTTCTTCTTTCAGACGAATACAATTGGAGTTATATTATTATATGTCCTGGCTCTTCCAAGCTTTATAATGGCAGTGAATGGGGGTCGTGATTTTCAAACCCAAAAAAGTGCATCCATCCATCATAAAAAAGTGCTCCACACATCTCCGGGGGGTTAATAAAGGCCTTCTGAAGCAAGCAATGCGTTTGTGTAAGAAAATGATCCATATTTAAAACTATATAAACAGTAATTTCTAGCTTATGCTAACTGTCATACTCCCGTTCACTATGGCGTTCCAGCATATGTAGGACGTAGGCATAGCGTAAGCTCCGGTGAGAAGTGAAGAACGCAGAAGCAGAGAAGAGAGAGCAAAACAAAACACGGGTCACGAATTAGAAGTACAAAACAAGGATTTGTGACGAAAAATGTCTGAAGATTTTGATGAAAGCCAAGAGGAGACATGGTTTTACTTTGCTGTGAACAAAACTTGGTTCTCGTGAGACTAGCATAGTCTCACCAGACGTCCTACGTCATCTGTTGGAATGCTACTCCCTCATGAATGCTCTACGACTGTTCGCAGAAGCTAGAGATTACTGTCACGCTTGGTGCTTATAAATGGGTGCACAATAACGAAGAAATAATCCACAATAGTCTTTTATTAATAAATCCACAAGGAACACAGGGGAATCACTAGAACCAATGTAGCACAAAACGTAGACACAAACAATAACTGGCACCAACTGAACAGAACAGGGAGTATAAATACAAAGGCAAGCGATGGACTAATGACTTAATTAATTAAAACACAGGTGAACAGAATGACATAATTAGGACAACTCAGGAAAACTAGGTCACAATGGAGAGAACCAAAAATAGAATGAAACAGCAAATAGAAAACAGCAGACACATTACAATTATGGTGTATAAAGTTTTAAATATGGATCTTTTTCTTACATAAACGCATCGCTTCACTTCAGAACCCCCCGGAGATGTGTGGAGCACTTTTTATGATGGATGGATGCACGTTTTTGGGTTTGAAAATCTCGACCCCCATTCACTGCCATTATAAAGCTTGGAAGAGCCAGGACATTTTTTAATATGACTCCGGTTGTATTTGTCTGAAAGAAGAAAGTCATATACACCTAGGGCTTGAGGGTGAGTAAAGCATGGGATAATTTTCATTTTTGGGTGAGCTATCATTTTTAAAAACTCGCAGGACCAGCAGAATCCATGTAGGATGGGATTGAAAATTGCCCTAATTATTGTAACGCAGTATCAGTAAACATACTGAACTCTACTTTCCCTCTAAACAGGCCAAATTCATTTAATTGAAATATGTATGAATGAACAGGCCCATGGGGAAAAGAACTGTAATTGTAAATACTGTATATACAGTAACAGGGAATACTGTGTAACAAAGGATCAACAGTGTAGCAGGGGATTTGTTTTACTCTCTATGGATGACGTCATGCGTGTAATGTCTCTCTTAAAGTCACAGATCACAGTGCATTTGAGTCAGGGGTCGACCTAAAGCGTCTTCATACCTTAATGTAAAAGCTCAACTACAACTTCAGAGTGACAAACAGCCTTATACGTCAGAAGATAAACAACTCAACGCGGTTATTTATTTTGAGCATTTTTATCTCACACTTTAATGAGCAATAACTCATTGTGATATGATATTTGCCGCTGCTTAATTGCACATGAATAATTCAAACATACTGATGACAACATTGTCTTCCTTCGTTTTATAGCACCTGCTGATAATGCAGATGAGGTCTTTGGAAGTATAACGCTTATGAATCTTATGAATGTAAAAGAATCTGCTTTGGCTCCATCAGCATGGATGGAAATCCAGAACCCCCCTGATCAAGCCTTCGCTGTCATAAAGAGCTGCTCTCCCTCAGTCCGGGTTTGCGCAATGGCTGTGTGGGGAAGATAATCTAATTTAAACCATATCATCGTGAAGACTTCTCATTTCAGAACACTTACGGTCTACAGCGTGTGTGTGTGTGTGTGTGTGTGTGTGTGTGTGTGTGTGTATGTGTGTGTG
>NW_015546055.1:614103-630593 GCF_001515605.1 Sinocyclocheilus anshuiensis | reverse complement strand
TGTATGTGTGTGTATGTGTGTGTGTGTGTGTGTGTGTGTGTGTGAGCGTGCACTCAGCCCCATCTCCTTCAGTCTAATAGGTGTGATTGCTCTACAAGACTGGCTTAGAAAATGTACTTAAGACCAGTTATTTTTCTTCCCTGTAAAAATACAAATTTCCTCCACAGTATCTTTTAGCATTCTGTGCTTTCCGAAGATCTTACAATAAATTGCATTTCACAGCCAACAGCCACAACTGCTTTATACATACTCTACCTTATTTTCATTTATTTTTTTTAAATGTATGTACATTTATAACACTATACCTTGTATTATATTACCATTGCATCAGATTACAAAAAACTTGTTAACGCTAGCGAGGGTGTTTCTAATACAGCGAGTGGTGGTAAATTTGACATCGTTCACTTTACTGACTGTTATTATCAGTCTCTCTATATTTTTTTCCTTTTTTGAAAGTCATGAAAACACTACCATGGAGTTTTTCTTTTACTATTTGAGCAAATGAGAATCCAAAAAATATATTTGCGGTATCTCCCATTCACTGCTATAGAAGTTTACCCAACTATGACGCCTTCTGCTGCTGAGAAACCCGGAAATGTGAAAAAGGTCCATTGAAACCACAAAATGAATGAATGAATGAATGCAGGGAATACATTAACTTAATCCATTTAATACATAAATAATCTAATAATCTCAGTCTGGAGAACTGATGAGAGTGTATGTAATGTTTGAGGGTATAATAGGTAAATGTTTGAGTTGACAGCTGTCTCTGTTGTGTAATCTCTCCATCTTTACCCATAAATCCCCCCGGCCAGTAGCTTCAGTAATCAGACTGTAGTTGTGGTCATAAGGGTTTGCGGGTCAGTATATGTGTGTATGTCAGTGAGTGTGATTTAGGAGAGTCTAATGTGTTTCTCTTGTAAGGGATTTGATGGGCCGCTGTGTGCGAGGGTTCAGGAGGGTTAGTGTGTTCCTCTGTAACTGTAAACCTACTTTCAGCTGCTGCAAACTGTCATGCTGCTATTCAAGGTGTCTGTTGATGTGCATGCACCTGTTTGTGTGTGTGTGTGTGTGTGTGTGTCTGAGAAATGATACAGGGTCAAACTGAGGTTGATACAACAAATATTTCTTGGTCTCACTCCTAATGTCACTGGATACAAATCTGCAAGTTTTACATGTGCCATCAGACACTGTTAATATTTCTGCAGTTTGCTTAATTGTCACTTCATTTAATAGTTTACAATGAAATAATAGAACATTGCTTTCCAGCCTAACCGTCTGACTAAAAACTGATGTAAAAAGCATTTTTTATTCATGATATACTGATATATTCCACATAAAAATGTGTTAAATTATAATTGTTACACATAAAAAAAATAACCTGAATTATAATAATATAAAATATGCTTATTGCAATATGGTATTATTATTATTATTATTATTATTTAATACGCTTTAATAAGTTATTGTTGTATTTAGTGATTTATTAAATTATTTATATATTATAATGATTTCATCATTTAGTATTATTTCTTTTATTTATTTTAATAATCTGTTATTTAAAATGTACAGTCCTCCTCAGACCAAAAAGGCCACAAATATTATTAAACAATTTAATAATCATTCAAATTTACAGTCTTCCATGAACCAAACAGAGCAAAAAATATTGATGACTTTTTTTAATTGTAAAAAATATTTTAATTTTAATATTAATTAATATATTATTTATAATATAATATAATTAATATAACAACAATATCAATAATAAAATAATAATAATCCAATCAACCAAATATACATAATCTAAACAAAATTATAATAATATTTTTTGGGGTAATTTTATTATTATTGGGTAATTGTTGTTGTTGCTGTTACTGTAATTTCCTACAGGACCGAGTTTGGGCACCCCTAACCTAAACCTACCCGTCTCCACCCCCTGATCCCTAAACCCACTCATCTCCACCCCTAAACCTACCCATCTACCCATCCTACCACGCCTCCTGGATCTTGTGTTCTGCAGTGAGGGGCTACTGGGATTAGGTGGAGCAGAGCCAGCCGAGGCCAGAGGCGGAGCCACGGGCTCCTCAGGTCCAAGAGACGAAGACTCCCAACAGGCCCGAGATGGAGCCCCACCACTGAGAGGAGGTGGCATAGAGGGACTGACGGGGGATGAAGATGACTGGACAGTAGGAGTGACTAAGGACTCAGGAGAATGAAAAAATGCACGAAATCCAATCAAAAATATGAAGTCTCTTAAAGCAATTTGGAGAGGAGGCGGGAGAGGGAGGCTGGGCGGGACCAGCGAGTCAGATGAACATAACTAGGCAGACTCCTGGGAAGCAAAGTCTCTCCAAACTGAAAAACAGTGTCCAAGTCCAGTAAACACTCACTCTCAGTGGCGGGAGGGTGGGCGGCACTCGCTTCCATTCCCTCGTACTACACGAGAATTCCCTCTGGCCAGACGCGTCAGTCGGTTCAGGCTACAGGGCGATGGCAGGCTCAGTCGCTTCTTCTCGCGATGGCTCTTCAGTCGCGGTGGGCTCTGGCTCTCCATGATCCATTGACCAAAACAAACAAAAAACACTGACAAACCAAAAAAATAAAACGAGATAAAGGCACTTATTTTCTTTTTGGGTCCGGTTTTCTGTGACAGCTACGCTGCTAACAATAAACACAGGAAGAAGAAGAAGGTTTATAAAGTCTTTAATCCAACACACTGGTAATCCAACACAGAGGTAGCATTAACATAGACGTAGACGAGACCGGACAAACTAGTGCTGCATTCAAGCCATGTCATTATTGTGATTTCGAGATGACAACACATGACGTTCTACTTGGAGCTGTTCACACCCTTGGACTCGGAACTCGCACTATCAATGCCTAAACATAGCTGAGGTGGTCAGATGGTACAAGCTGTAGCTCTCAGAAAACTCCCAGTTCACAAGTTTATTCCTAGCCACTAGTTGCCACTTTTTTGCACTCATCTTCACAGTACAACACAATGTTTGTTAAAGACACAGATTCGTTGTTTTTTTTATGGATGTTTGTATATCCGAGGACTATTTTTCTGTGGTATTTTGTTGTTGTTCTGTTGTT
This sequence comes from Sinocyclocheilus anshuiensis, assembly GCF_001515605.1. NCBI lineage: Eukaryota > Metazoa > Chordata > Actinopteri > Cypriniformes > Cyprinidae > Sinocyclocheilus > Sinocyclocheilus anshuiensis. The sequence goes on along the minus strand of NW_015546055.1, from coordinate 627,497 downwards.
GTTTTTCATCTTATGAGAGTTTTCCTCATTCAGTCTCTCTCGCTTGTGACACAGATTCCCACTGGGAGCATGTTCTTACAATATTTGACTGCAGGATAAGATCACTGTCTGCCAAACGGAATTGGCAAGTCTAGCATGAAACCAGGGCTATGGACTAATCACGAAGTTGAAAAGCAACAAAAGAAAATATAGAAAGAAAGCAGCGCCGTCAAATTAATTTAGCCCCAGCATGCCGCCACTGCGCACAGGAGAGAGTAAGAATTTAGGGTTCGATAGGAGGAGAAATATGGGTGAGAGAAAGAAAAGGAGGGAGAGGGTGAGAGAATGGAAGATACTGAAAAGGAGGCAGAGAGAGAGTTGCTTTGTGTCTGTTCAGCCTGAGACGGGGGGAGAGGACACTGGGGGGTCGTGTTTGTGTGTCATGAGAACCCTGCAGACGCTGCCCACTGGGGGTCTGAGACAAAGTTGAAAGGAGTGATTCCCTGTGTGTTCAGAGAAATAGCACACTCTTCATTAATTATGTATTTCTCCTATAGAAAGCCTGGCAAACTCACTCAGATAACCAGCACTAAGCCGGCTTCCTGTAGCCATAAAGGAAAAGCAGGAAGAGAAAAGAGGATCACAACGGCGGAATCGGAATGTGGAGAAAGTGACTTTTGTAACATTTTAAACTCGTGGAAAATAACAGGTCATTGCATTACAATACAATTTGCCATGCTTTCACAGTAATTTGTTATAGTATTGTTTCTACAATTTATTGCAAATAAATGGTGAAATCCATTATTATTAATTCAATTTAACAATAAAAACAATATTATATTTTTTTGTGTTTTAGAAATAAAATGTAATAAATAATTACAATTCTTTTTACTTTCCATATTTAGGTCATTTGGGAGATAGTAGTAGTAGTAGTAGTATTGTATTATATAGTATTGTTATTATAAAATGTATTTTATTATTACATTGTATATAATTTATTGCAATTAAATGACACATACAGTATATTGTGTGACAGTTTCACTTTTATCTAATGCTGTTATTTTTTTAACTTAATTTAATTTAATTATTTTATTTTTAGACACAGAAAATTACCTAGCCTGCACTGATTTCTTCCAATAATAATAATAAAGTTGTTTAAGATTTTATCATTTAAGATTTTATAATACAATATTGTAAATATTATTACTAAAACTGCATTTTATTACTACATTTATTTTGCTATGTTTCATAAATAACTTATTTTAATAATTTAAATTTGAATATTTAATATTTAAACTGATTGTTAAAAGTGCAGTCATTTTATTTCAATAATAAATAACTTTTTTATTTTTAGCCACAGAAAATGACCTCACCTGAATTAATTTCACAAGAAAAATACACTGTTTTATTGTAAGAAATTATTGTGAAATCTTAATTTTTACAGTATAGTGATAAGGTAACAAATGTTCTATCCGCAAGAAGAAAAAAAAAACTAAACAAACCAATAATCAGGTTCTCATGACAGATGAGTTGTGCAATGCAGATCCACCATGCAAAAGACATTTAAACCCTCTGTGCACCAGCTAGCTGGAAAACAAAATGCTGGGAAGATTAATTGTGCCCACAGAGGACGTGTTTCACCATATCCCTGACATATTAAAGCCATTTGCTTAGAGGTTATTAGAGGTTAGACTTTTCAAGGAAACCTGTGTGTGATTGTGCAGACCATAGCTGAAATATGGGTTGACTGCTGTTCCCGTATCTCTGAGCTGCTCTTCATGCTGGAATGCGAGTGTCCCTCGAGCAAAAGTAATTATGTAATCAGCTGTGCGATTGAAATCACCAGACCCACATTAATGGTTTGAACATGATCTGGAGATCCTGGCAGTGGACCTGCGTTCAAGAGACAGACTGAACACTTCAATTGTTCATCAAAACTCTTGCAGACTGTTGGTGGTTCAAATCACACACACACTGATGTTTTTGCTTGAGGGCTCTCAAACTTTCACAGAGCTGGAGTTTATGAGTTGTAAGTTTTCTGTGGAAATGCATTTGAAGTAACTGTCAAAACATAAAAAACATCCTGATGATGCAAATGGGAGTGACAGTTTTATATAAAAATAAAATCAAAATAATAGGAAGAAATGCTGAAATGAGAGAAGTTTTTGCTTACCCTCTTAGACAACAACAACAATAATAAAAATGAATATTTATGTATAATTGATATTTATAAATGATTAGTTATTGACATTATTATTATATTACTGTTTTTATTATTACTACTAATATTAGTAATATAATAATAATAATAATAATGGATGTTGTTATTGTTGTTTTTGTAATAGTATAAAAAATAATAGTAATACAAATAATAGTTATCATTATTCTAAATATTAATTTTATTAATAATTATTATAGAAATATTTTTCTTATTTTTATTGGGTTAATAATACATATAAATATTTATATTATTATTAATATAGTTTATATTTAGAATAAGAATAATATAAATACAAATAATAGTTATTATTCTAAATAAATAAAAAATGAAATTCTTCAATTGTATTAATAATATATTAATTATTGTAAATTATTGTTAGTAGTAGTATTATAGATTTTTTTATTTTTGCTCTTGTTAAGCTATAACGCAAGTATAAATAAAATGTACATGATAATTATTTTTAATGTAAGCAGGTAAAGTCCATAAATTATGAATTATTATTAGTTGTATTATTAGTATATATTTTTCTTGTTAGTCTTGTTTAGTTATAATGCAAATATAAATAAAATGATTATGATCATTGCTTTTATTATGTAAGCAGGTAAAGTCCATAAAATAACTAGAATCAGACAGTAAAATATAATTTAATATCATAAAGATAAACTCGGATAAGACAGACACACACACTTATATCACCATATATCTATGAATAAGTATGAATTAGTATCAAAGGTGTCTTTACTCATGCAGTTATTAAAGCAGCTTACAGTACAGGGCTCTGCTGCAGCACTGATATGAGCATGCATTATTCATAAGCACTGAGCAAGTGTGTAAATTGTTTTGCCAGGGTGCATGTAGAAACAGTTTATGGTATATCTCTCCATGGCTAATGCTATAATACCCATATTGATTCCAACCATTTTCAATTTTACACACACGTGCGCACACACAGCGCCAGATTGCACATCCTTGCCATATCCTCCACAGAGCATATTACTATTTATCATCAGTGTTTATCGCACACTTGTCACACTTTATAGCTCTTTGTGTTAACACCCATTATATTGTGCCTTTTGCTATTGCGGTTTCACTCTTTCCTGCGGCCTGGTGCACAAGGAGTGTTTCACTGATTATGTGTGTGTCCACTGGCCTTTCTGATAAGAGACAGTCTGTCACACGCAAGACATCACCTGCCTCAGTTACAACTCCGTAAATACTGTAAAATAAATACTCCAAATGTAATGTAACAATCTCTTTTACATTAACTTACATTTCTACAGCAATTTAATGTGGGACACTGTAAAAAAAAAAGTGTCAAATTTACAGTAAAACAGCTGTGGTTGCCAGAACTTTAGTGTAAAAAATACAGTAGAAACATTTGATGTTTTACAGATTGAAATTACATTTACAGTAAAAAGAATATATGTAATTAACTTAATGCCCAATTACTAAAATCTGTTTTTACCTTTATAATATACTGATAGCCACCTTATAACAATGAAAAAATTAAAAATGTAGAAACAGTTTTCACTCAGAAATTGCTAGTAAATTTCACAAACAATTACAAAGAAACAGCAAGTTTCTTGAATGAACACACATTCAATAAAAATGTAAATAGTATTTTCTTGTAAAATGTACTCCAAATATTCCTTGTTTTATCCAAAAAATGTTGTTGTTGTTTTGTTTTGTTTTTTGAAGTGCAGGTGGATCAGAAGTAGCTTTTCTACACGCTGAGGTAAATACTAATATATAAAAGGTGTACAATGTCATACACACAAATACAAGTCATGCTAACACACGACACTAAAATAATCTAATAAACATTCATTTAACAACAGGAAATAACAGAAAACCCTGATGTACATAATTTACAATGAAACAAAAATGACCATCAGATATACAGAGAATTCTTGGAATGTCAACTTAAGTTTATTCACAGTAAATTATAAGATTTAATCTTTTTTTTTTTACTTCCAAAATTGTATATTTAACACTGTTTTACTGTAAAATTACACTGTCTTTTAAAAAAAATAAATAAAACGATTTTTTGTTTTGTTTTTTGAAGTGCAGGTGGATCAGAAGTAGCTTTTCTACACGCTGAGGTAAATACTAATATATAAAAGGTGTACAATGTCATACACACAAATACAAGTCATGCTAACACACGACACTAAAATAATCTAATAAACATTCATTTAACAACAGGAAATAACAGAAAACCCTGATGTACATAATTTACAATGAAACAAAAATGACCATCAGATATACAGAGAATTCTTGGAATGTCAACTTAAGTTTATTCACAGTAAATTATAAGATTTAATCTTTTTTTTTTACTTCCAAAATTGTATATTTAACACTGTTTTACTGTAAAATTACACTGTCTTTTTAAAAAAATAAATAAAACGATTTTTTCCACAAGATAAATTTACAAGAAAATACTTTTTTCAGTTTTTCTACTTAAAAATGTCATGTTTAATTCAGTGTATTCCTTGCTGTTTCTTTGTAAATAACTGTGAAATTTACTAGCAATTTCTGAGTGAAACAAAAATTGTTTCTACACCAATTTTTTTCAGTGTACATGAAATGTCCCATTAAATCTAGAAACTTACCTTTAATTTAAAATATTTATTTTACAGTTGAAATTACAATGATTTTTTTTGCTGGATGTTGGGGATTTCCCAATGTATTGGCTGTGTAAATTCCTACATAATCATTCAGCATGTGTCTCATGTTGAAACACTGTACGACTGTGGTCAGATGGCCAACCTGTGGCCATGTCCTCTGTGGCAGCATCCGAGCGCACGGATCCCGGTTCCCCCCTCCTCCTAGCAGGCCTGCCTCTCTCATGCCTGTCCTTGAGGATAACCTGGCAAGGACACGTTTACCCAGACACAAGGTGGAAAATGCAGTGTGTGCACGCTTTGATTTAAGAGAGGACCGTGGTTTTCATTTGTCATTGATTCTGTCCTTTGAGACGAGCGGAGGAAAAGCAGGGCCAAATTGTGTGGGTGGCTGATTTCTCAGTGTCTTGTTGGTTGTGGACGTCTCAGCATGTTTGGACTTCTGCAGGCTTGCTGAGGTGATGCACACGGGGTTATTTTTGGATTCCACATAATGCTTGATGCGTATCTGTTCCTGAGTCCCCCGAGAGACAGTATTCTAAATATTCTAAATTTGAGGTGCTATTTGAATCTTTTTTATTTGACATCTTTCAGTGATTTTACTTTATATTATATCTGTAATGTGCACAGCAGATTTGACTGAATGTCAAAAGGATTTAATCTTAGGGGCTCTGTCCCCTACCTGAGCATGTGCTGATGGAGCTCAGAGGAATATGTCTTGGCTTCCATGTAAAAGGTGACAACTTTTTTTTAAATACATATTTCACACATAACATGTGTTTGTTAGTATATCATTCAAAAGTATCATTAAAAAGTTTGGGGTTAATGTTTCTAAAAGAAGTCTCTTATGCTCACCAAGTCCTTTATTTTTGATAATACAGTAAAACAGTAATATTGCGAAATATTATGGCAATTTAAAATAACTAATTTCTATTTGAATATATTTTTAAAATGTAATTTATTCGGCAAAGCTGCCATTTTCAGAAGCCATTACTCCAGTCTTCAGTGTCACACAATCCTTCAGAAATCATTAAAAAAATTTTTTGGTGGAAATTGCAATATTTCAAGCTTCTTTGATGAACAGTAGGAACAGCATTTGTTTGAAATAGAGATCTTAATATAAAAGTCTTTACTGTCACTTTAAACAATTTAATGCATTCTTGTTAAATAAAACTATTATTTTCTTTAAAACAATCTTAAGGCCCCCAAGCTTTTGAATGTACCTATGATTTAATTTAATTTAATTTAATTTAATTTTATTTTATTTTATTTTATTTTATTTTATTTTATTTTATTTTATTTTATTTTATTTTATTTTATTTTATTTTATTTTATTTTATTTTATTTTATTTTATTTTATTTTATTTTATTTTATTTTATTTTATTTTATTTTATTTTATTTTATTTTATTTTATTTTATTTTATTTTATTTTATTTTATTTTATTTTATTTTATTTTATTTTATTTTATTTTATTTTATTTTATTTTATTTTATTTTATTTTATTTTATTTTATTTTATTTTATTTTATTTTATTTTATTTTATTTTATTTTATTTTATTTTATTTTATTTTATTTTATTTTATCACTGGAACAGAAAGATATACTGTCTCTAAAGTAAATATGTTCCAGATATTTATAATTATAATTTTCTTTGGCTTTAGTTCAATGACAAAGTAAAAAAAAACAAAAAACTTTTTGACATTTTTTTTACAACTTTTTACGGCTCTTTATACATGAATATGTAATTGTCTGTATATTATATCTTTTCTTAAAGTGGATTAGTACAACGAAAAACTGGTGTATAAAAAATGTTCACTCAGAAATTGCTAGTAAATTTAACAATTAATTACAGAAAAGGCAAGCAACATTGAATTAAATGTGAAATCTTGAAGTAGAAAGATAGTATTGTCTTGTACAGAATTATCAAAGAACCTTTGTTTTATTAACAACGTCAGTGAATTTACAGTGAATATTTGGGGGGTGGGTGATGGACCAGAGCTTGAGAGAACATTCCCAGTTGTTTCCCCCTTATAATGCAATCAATTAACTGAATTAAGCGATACTACTAGCTTTGGAGTCAATTCATGCAATTCATGTTGAATGTTGTACAAACATTCAACTGTTTGTACTTTGACTACAAAAAAAGTAGTTTTTGTGCCCATATTGTGTCAGATCTAAGTGTTGATGTGTTTATTGGTAGGAACTGCAGAGGAATGACAGAGTGAGCTGCCACAGAGGAATCTGCAGAGGTCAAAGTCTGTCTGCGATCCAGGGGCTGTTTCTGCTGACTCCTGCTTTTCAATGCTGCTACTTACAGGCTCCTCAGACGGCAGAAAACACAGCTGAAAGGGAGGGGAGAGGCTCCTTTCATTAACTCTCTATTCATATTGAATTTATTAATCTCATGCTGTTTCTGCAGCTTAACTAAAAGAAGCCGTGATACCGCCGCTTTTCATCCATCTGCTCGTGGAGAGAGGGGAAGGGAGCGGGTACGAGAGGGAGAGAGACGAACAGAGTGACATGATTTCTAACAGTGCTGAAACGGCAATAGACTGCAGAGAGAGGGAAAGTGTGTCAGATTATTTAGTGGCAGGGATGTTCAGTTGTTGTTGTGTGTCCATGGGAGAGGCAGCAGCCCTGCAGAACACCCCTCTCTGCGTCAGGTGCACATCAAAAGCATCTGTCATGTCTGCATTTGTGTACAGGGGAATGTTCCTGCTAATCTCCTGTGTGCTCAACAGTGTTTTGCAGTCTTGCAACCCTGGCCTCTACTGTATACCACGGCGGTATCACAAAAGCAATCCCGGCTCCTAATGCTAAGTAATAGACCCAGGTGGAATCTTTTTTTCAGACTTTCTGCATTGATTTGAGGAGCAAATCTGTGGAATTCTGCAGAACATGGTAAAATGTGTCAAGGAAAGCTGAGATACACTGCACTCTTTTTTGTAACTAAACGCATTAGGGTCAATGAAATGATGCTCATTTTGTGTCCCTTCTGTTCAAGGAATAGTTCATCCAAAAATGAAAATAAGCATCTTTTTAATTTTTTAATTAAAATTCATTTTGAGTTTTTTTTTTTCAGGTGTGCATGAATTAAAAAATGTCTGTGTGATGCATTTATCATGACATCATAATGAAGAAAAAAAAGTTTGGCATTTTTAGTATTATTTATTTTCTTTCTTTCTTTCTTTCTTTCTTTCTTTCTTTCTTTCTTTCTTTCTTTCTTTCTTATTCAGTTTAGGTTGTAAAATATCATGTTGCTTGACTTCCCCAAAGCTTAATGATATTTATGAATTTATGATATTAGCATATACAGAGTTTGTAAGATTTTTTTTAAATGTTTTTGAAAAATTCTCTTATGCTTACCAGGCTGCATTTATTTAATAAAAAACATACATTAAATACAGCAATATTTGGTGCTCAGAAAACATTTCTTATTATCAATGTTGAAAACATATTTTTATGGAAAACATGAAACATTTTTTGGGTTCTTTGATGCATAGAAAGTGCAAAAAGAACAGCATTTATTTGAAATATTTTGTAACATGATAAATGTCTTGACTCACTTTTTTATCAACTTAGTTCATTCTTGATGAATAAAAGTATTAATTTCTTTTCTTTTTTTTAATAAAAATCTTGCTGACTGCAACATTTTGAACAGTATTGTATATATACAAGCAGAGTTTAAGGTGTATAAAATAAGTTGCTTTTCATATTTTTATTTTACATTTCCTGTTCTTTATTACCGACAAATATTGAAAGAAAAAACAAGGGGCTAAAAATGGGTGTTGTTTGTGTTTCAATTCTAGTGATAACAGACAGACCAAATAGTGACCAACGTTCCAACTCTGACCAACTCGCTGTGTGAGTAAGTGAGATCTTGCAGAAACAAAAGAGAAGGGGTTATGGTCAGAGGCAGCTTCCGTCTGTGGTCAGCAGGTCCTCTCTGCAAACAGAAACATTTTCAGAGATGAGAGGTCCAGAGATGCTTGTTCAATCCTTCAGTGTTTCTAAACAAGGACATCCAGCAGAGAACTCAGCCAGGGCCACAATTACCCCCTAAATGACCCATTCAGTGGTTTGGAGCTCTTACCAAAATAACCGTGAACCCTTACTGTGTACTCTGGTTCAGCGTGAAGAGCTAACAGGGTATTAGGCTGATTGTAGTGGTGGGAAGAGCAGAGTGGTCCTCACCCTTCAGGTTGTCTCTGGTGGCTGATCCACACACCTGATGATGGGAAAGAGTGCAGCTGAGATCTGAAACCAGAATCCTGTTTAAGAACCTTCATGTGTCACATACATAGGTGATTATGCTGAAGCATTTGACCAAACGAAGGAAGTTATTAAAATGAATTATTATATAACTTATTGTGAGAATAGACTTTTAATAAAAAATTAAATAATATACAATTTAAAATAACTGTTTCTATTTTAATATATTTTAAAATACAGTTTATTCCTGTGATGGCAACGCTGAATTTTCAGCATCATTACTCCAGTCTTCAGAGTCACTTGATCCTTCAGAAACAATTCTAATATGCTGATTTGGTGTTCAAAAAACATTTCAAGAAACAGTATTTAAACTTTCTATTCATCAGAGAATCCTGAAAAAAGTACAGTTTCCACAAAATTATTAATCCGTATAGAAACTGTTTTCAACATTAATTTTTTGATGAAAATTTAGTAATTTCTGCTGCAGCTTTGCCATCAGGAATAATTAAAAAAAATGATTCCAAACTTTGGAAACATAGTTTGGAAATGTAGTTCATGGTAATATTAATCAATTGTAATGTTTTATTTGTATATTTTGATATATATACAGTATATTGACATCCATATGTGTTTGTGTAAAAGTGAATGCATGTCTGCATATATTCTTATGTGTGCACTGAAAGAAGCAGTTAGACTGCTCCTGTATTTACACACATTATCCTTTTGAACCTCTGAATCCCTCCTTGACTCTACTTTTGCTGAAAGGAGCAGGAAGGATATCACCACTTAGCCTGTGTAAACAGCAGATCTGCTGTTGAACTGTGGCACTGAAACTCCTATTGACACACATTCCACTGACCACTGATGAGTCTCGGGTCTGCTAGCAGCATGTCTTATGTGCCCTGCATGTGCGACAACGTGTGAAAGTGTGTGTGTGTGTGTGGCTATCAGACGAACTTTAAAAGGAACCTGTCAAGGAAGTGGAGAATCAGCTTTGCAGGCAGGACAGTCTACGGATAAAATGCATCAATCTAATTATTGATTGATTGATTGATAAAAAAAATTAACATAAAAACAATAAAAACATTTTTCATAATTAGAGATAAAGAACAAAAGGAATATGTGAGACATGTTCAAGGAGATGCTCAAGTCCCTCAGTAACTGTACTGTGCAGTTACTTTGACTTTAATTACATCTGAAATCTTTCAGAATTTATCACAATTTCTTAAAAATGGCAATAAATATTAACATGAACATTCAAAAATATAAAAAAAAAAAAACATTTAAAATTTTATATGTCAATTTTTAAATAATCGTATGTTACAAAAAAATGTATGTAATGGACGAACAATGGGAATATGTGAGCGTGTGAGTGAGAGATGTGCATGCCATTCTTTGACAGATCTACTGTAGGCATGACCTTGTAAATCAGTGCAGCCATCAATCCACTTAATTCTCTTTGGATCCATCCTTCCCCTTCACATCAAAAGCCTTCATAATTTTACCACTGACAAATATGCATTATCTAAAGTAAAAGTGTTTAATTTAGTGGACATATTATTTCAATATTTGTACAAATCTATAGACCTAAAGTAATTTATTATGAAGCACCAATGTGACTAATAGGTTTGTCTGCTCGTCAATGAAGTTTTCATTTTCTAAATGCACTTCAGGCAGACAAACACCACTATACCATTAGAAAAGCAGCGAATGAAGCTGGCATCTGATTATTACGTCCATGGGAATTCATCTCACTTAAACTCTTGAGTGAAAGTAATCTCATTCAGCCAGCTGCGTGTCTAACTACGCCTAACACTCCACTGTGTATTATATATTTTCTTGAAAAAAAAATGCGCCTCTTGCCGTGGAAAAACATAAAAATGCAAGGACATGTTCAAGGAGATACATAACTGTATTATGCTGTTACTTCAACCTATTATGTTTGACCATTTCCATATGTGACTGAAAGTAGTTAAAAGTTTCTATTAAACAAGTTTCTTATTGATGATTTTCACAAAGAGTTATTAAATACAAGTCAAGACTGTTTTGATTTAATGTGAACATTGCTGGTGTAAATAGTCACATGAACACATATGGGGTACTTTTAATATTTAAAATATATATTTAAATATACAATTTGCAATATTTTGACATCTAAAATTAATGCAGTATTACCACTGATCTAAATATGTAAATCATTGTATATCCCAGACCCAATTGAATTAGTAAAGATTGATTTACATTTTTAAAGTATTATTATGAAAAAAAAAACGGTTAAACAAAAGGGAAATATGCATTTATTTATTTTTTATTGTTTTCTTTTCCCCACAATTGCCTGTTGGAAAAATATTAAAATAACATGCAAGTTTAATTTGGTATTAAATGGGTTAAGTGACCACTAGGTGGCGCAGAGTTAAAGTCTGCCAGTTGTAAGTGTATTTGCTCAGCGGCGCCCCTAGCGGCAGCGCCCGTCACTTACAGTGTTGCCACGCCCCTCATGACCGCCGAGCAGCCAATGGGCTCCGGGAGGCAGAGTTCTCCTTGTGGCCGCCATTAGAGAAAGGAATCCATGAATTCAAATGGAAACCAGCAGGAACACAGACGGAGTATACGCTTTTAAATGAAAATGATCCATTTCATGTAGTTTCTCGTCACATTTCGACGCTTTTAACGCGGAATGTTTTTCGTTTTTAAACCGTTTTCGGTGGGGATGGTGGTATAAGAGAGTCGTTTTAAAGCTAAAACCGTTTCTAAGCCAAGGGGGAGGGGAGAGTTGCCTCTTTCTGCTCTCCTTTTTTTCTATTTTAACAACACATTCCTCCTCTATTTTTTACATGTAATCTATTCCCTCACAGCCTCATCGACGGTTGACAGGTTCTTTTTAAAATTCTAATTCGGGCTGAACGCGGGAGGCGCGAGCGGTCGAATGGGGCTGTTGAATTCCATTCCCCCACCGATTGTTTAAAAATAATTCCGTTCACATTCGACTCGAATTCGGAGAAACGTTCATTTTCTTTTTCCATGGGAAGCCCGATGATGGGATGTTCGAGCGCGCAGTGAAAGGATGAGTTCTTGTTTCGTACCGAACGGGGCCAGCTTGGAGGACTGCCATTCCAATCTATTCTATATGGTAAGAGATTTAAAAACTAAAAGGAAAGAGCAGCCATTTTTAGCCGCCTAGCCTGCTAACATCAGCCCCAGTGGAGAGAGAGCGAACAGGATCAGGGCCCAGTGTATGTGTGTGATACAAACACATGCTGCTTGTTTATTTGTTTATTTGTAAGCTTTTCTAAAGAGATTACATGTTTGTAGTGTTTTGCAGCAGACGGCTTAACGCAAACTGACTGTGTGTTTTGATTTTGTGTGTTTGTAAATTGCACGTAACGAAGAGTGTTGACAAAATGAAAGTTAAAGTTTCTTTTTTTAGCAACACTTTGTGCAAGTATAAATTAACGTTACTCTGCTATTAACTTTTATATATTATTTTGGGAGTTTTCGGCGGTGTTTACATAAGTGTTTACACGCGTCTCCACAGGCTTATTTTGTGTCATTCTCCAAAAACGTGCGTTTTGTGTCTCTCAAATGAGGGACTTTAGCAATGAAAAACTAACATTTCTTTAAGCATTTTTAAAACGCATAAAACATTTTTTTAAAATGTTAATCATCTTCCATGGGGATGGCATGTGTTACCAACTTCTTGCTTTATTGGCAAATATGTTTTGTTGATTTTAATGTAACTTTATACCTAGCATTTAGCTTTTTCTTCATATATAACAATAAAAGAAAATAGTATTTTTTACTAAAATGCTATCAAAATGTTGTATCCCATGCTTAACTGTTAACATCATAACTTCAACTTATTAAAATGATGTGCAGTCCTATAATTCAAATGTCTTTGTCATAATGTCTTCAGTATTTCATTATGTTTGTCAGTAGTCATCATGTTACCTTAATTTTGATTACCAAGCTACTAATTACTGGAAATTGGATATTTGTAGAAATGTCTGCATTGAATTCTTCTTTACAATAATAAACATTTTGCAGTGTCATGACCTTGAGCCAAAGTCTATAGAAAACTAAATTAAACTGACAAACTTTGCATTAAAGGCAAAACTATATTCCAACATATATTAAAATTGGTCAACATTTAAAAAGGATGTTTAAAAGCAGAAATTTCACTTTTTATGGAATCACCCTTTTACCTGACAGATTTGATGTGTTTGCATTAATCGTGTGAGCCACGCATCAGTTGTTTGCTTAAAATAACCAGTGCTGGGTTTGGGGTTTACCTCATGTCTGCAATAAGAAACATGGGGTTTGAAATAGAAAAGTGCCGTAAACAACCCTGCAGGCTCC
>NW_015546055.1:594569-613620 GCF_001515605.1 Sinocyclocheilus anshuiensis | reverse complement strand
CATTCCTGGAGCCTGCAGGGTTGTTTACGGCACTTTTCTGCTCTAAACACACACACACTTTTACACACATACTGGTGTCCCATTGACTTATATTGTTCTGAGATGAAGCTAATTATAATTACTATGGACCAGCCCTGCATTTTTAGATTTGAAAAAATATTTTTTTCATTTTAGATTGATTTGTTCTGTGTATGCAATTTTTGCTATATTTGACATTTTCAGAAACGTGTCCTTCACTAGTACAACAAAACAAGTACACAGACACACTCTCACGAACAGTGTCAAGGCCTTGCGGTGAATTATATAACTTCAGCTTATCCAGTTTAATGCCTGCTCTGTTTTATTACTGCCACAGCACAATCTCTGATATTGTCTGAAGATGGATGGCTCCACTGAGAGCTTGTTTGCACACTTTACTGAATGTATTGCTTGATGATTTGAATATGAATAGTTGCAGTTTTCCAGAAACTCATTTGCGCGCTCAGTCTTGGAAGAGGCCTTTTTTTTTTTTTTTGGTTACAGGTGTGCCAACTTTTTTTTTTCCTCCTCACGTTTTCCCCCAATGTCATTTACTTTTGTTTTATGTGAGGTCTGTGAAATGTTCAGATAATAAAAGCCTCACTGATTTGATTTGATCATGCAGAACAGCCCATCTGCATATTTCTCTGTACGTGTAAGCTCTTAAAGTGTTTGACCCCGTTTTGTTTTGCTTGGTGTAATTTTAGCACACCACTGTAAGGCTCGGCTCATGGGAAACTCTGTCTCACCTCAGCACACACATTTGCTGCCTCATAACACATGCTCATCTAAGTTTTAGTGCATAATATTAGCCAAGCAGGTGGAGTAAATATGATTTTGAAATTGAGCAAGGAACTTTAATAAGCATCAGCCAACATCTTTTTAGCCAACAAGATTGTATTAAATGTTTGTTTATTCACTTTATTTATGTCTTGAAAAAGTGCTTGCCAGAGGTGAGCTTTAATGTTGTCGGTTGCACATTTTCATGCAATACGTTGCAGATAAATTGTGGCTTCCTGAGATTGACATTTCACGTTTTGTTGTACTAGTTGGGTTAGTGAGGTCGTTATGCTTGTGAAAATCTTTTGAAGATGAAATCTTTCAGTTAAATGGATTGAAAACAGTCACAGTTTTTATCTTGAGTACATGTGAAGCTATTTTCCTGTCATTGGATCGTCTCCAGGGGCTATTGGTCTTTGGGCACTGATTGACTTTTTTGAGTGGCTGAAGCAATGTGAGACAGACGCTATTGATAAGCATCTCTTGGGAGTGAGAGCAACAGAGAAAGCATCCAATAATTTCGGGCCATGAGATGGAGTGCGTCTCAAGGAGGTTGTTGGTGTCACTTCACCTGTAGCTCAGCTGTTTGCTTTGATTCTCCTGAGAAGCATCTGCTGTCGTTCCTGGCAGCACTCAGAAGAGTTCTTGTAAAACTTTAGTGAACTTTAGTGAGATGTTGTGACAAAGGAAGAAGTTATGTGGAGGGCCATGACCCAACAAACCACTCAAGTTTAAGTGGAAAGTCAAAGGAGCCAGATTCTACAAGCCGAACATGACTCCTGCCCTTAAAACACACACTCTTTCCATTGATGTTTTTGCATATTGTGGTTGTTTCTAATTTTACACCATCTTGAATTCCATCAAAAAAAGTTTCTTTTTGGAAAACAAGAATGTTGTTTTGGAAAAGTGGAGTGCTTCATGAGGTTGTTTACGTTCCTCTTACATTTCTGCCAATTTCTTCTTTATACCTTTAAGGCCATTCTGACTTTTTCCCCCCCTCGTCAGCTGTCAACGGTCTAAATTTCGACCGCTAGATTTGTCCCATTTTTAGTTTCAGTAACTAGTGTGTAGCAGCTTTTGCTGCTGTATTTTTTTTTCAGTGCATCCTCTGCAGATGTTCTCTTTGCATATTTTGCAGGTGTTTGATCTGCACTCCTAAGTCAGATGGAAATATTTTCCAACAGCTGCAACAAGTTTTACTTTGCAACAAATGAGCATTATTGTGAACATGACTGCGAACAACTGTTTTTTTCCATCTCTGTTTTTAGCTGGCAATGCACAAGAGAAAAACACAGTCCTTAGTAAGGTTGCTCCGATCAGAATTTTTGAAGCAGCATCTGCTGATACGATATATGTAATTATCTCACCTAGTATATGTTTGATCATGCAGTGCATATTTGTTTTTACAATGGGGCAGTTGCTGCACAATAGCTTACACACAGCGCAAGCCTGATTTTGTGAGCTGCATGTGAGGCAGCCTTATGTGTGTGTGCTTTGAGTGTGTGCATGAGCACACCGTCTCTAGGAGAGCGCGTGAGTGCTAAATGGTTTAAACACTGGCAAAACTTAAAAAGAAATGCAAATTATAAACTTTGGTGATGATGCGACACTACCTCGATTGTGCAAGTGACAATTCCTGTGTCAACTGTGCAGTGTGCAGCTCGTTTATAGTGCAGACACGATGTGGTAATTTGAAGCCATTTGCGCATTTTGAGAGGGAAAGAGGGAAAGAAAGAGTGTGCGGTGATTCACTCACGTTGTTTGTGAAATTACGCCTCACATAAAGTTTTCAAATTACTTTGTTAGTAAGTTAATAAAGAAATATGAATTGTACCTGACCTTCAACATTATAGTTATTTTACCTGTGAGACAGAGATTGAGACGGTGCCGCTGCATGTCATGCCAAATCTCTCACAGCATGCTGGCATGTCGTCAGCTCGAGATCAGCCTTTACAGAGACGGCCGATCAAACTTCCCAAAGCGATTATTAGCTGATAGTGATCAGTAGCCGATCAGTCGGAGCACCCCTAGTCGTTAGGCTTGCCAGTGGTTAGGGTTTTCAGATTATAACAGTTAATGTTTGTTTTTGTTCTGTTCACTTTATAAATGCTGCCGTCCAGGTTTATAAAAGCTGAGGTCTGCATGACCTGTCCTGCCAAGTCAATTAAGGATGTGCATAATAACATCACTCCATGTTTTATTTGTTAATTTGCGCTCTGATAATGTGATTTTTTTTATTCCCTTCCATATTTTGTTTCTGTTTTCTTTGCTTTTTTTGTATTAAAGGTCTGCTTGCTTTGGTCTTCAAAAACACTATTTTTTTTAAAGCCATTTTTATCTATCCTGTGCTTCACTCATTGTTTTTCTGATCTCTCCTATCTGTATCGGTCTGAGTGTGGCTGAGCATACAACAGATCATTAAGGCAGGATTAACTCCTGGGCTGGGGTCCATTAAGAATTTCATAGATTGAGCGCTGCTGGTCTAGGATCTGTTCTATCACATCAATGCCATTTATCTTCGGTCTTAAAACCAGATAATAGATCAGCACTAAGACTTTTAGATGCTGCTGAATATGTGTGTCTCTTCGACAGTGGTGAGCAGCCTTACTGACAAAAGCTAACACAATCTCTCTTTCTCACAGGCTGATTTGACAGGGATAAAATGGAAGAGGTACGTGTGGCAAGGTCCGACCTCGGCGCCCATCCTGTTCCCGGTCACCGAGGAGGACCCCATCCTCTGCAGCTTCAGCCGCTGTCTGAAGGCAGATGTGCTGAGCGTGTGGAGGCGGAGCCAGAGGCAGGGACGCCGGGAGCTGTGGCTCTTCTGGTGGGGTGACGATCCCAACTTCTCTGAACTCATCCACCACGAACTGACAGGTAAGCTTTTTAGCACAACTGAGTTTGTCCCAGCTGCCAACTTAGATAGCAAGTACTGGTGCTTTTGTATCAAGTTGATATATACATAAAAAAGATGTGGTGATATGGTATCATGGCACCACAAAGTACCTTTTCGTGCTGTCTAGGTAGGCAGCTCACTATGTTTCACTGACTTTTGTTTTGCGTTTTTCAGTTTTTCACTTTTTTCCTTTTCGCCCACTATATCTCTCTTTCTCTATCAACTGTGGTCTCTCTGAATTTCTTCCTCCTCCTTCCTCTCTCACACCCACACACTCTTTGCATGTGCATTTTAGTTACTTGTCATCAAAATGTGCCATAGGCCCAAGCTAAGGTCTTTGATTGTTTCTACAGTCCCAGTTTAGCAGTCAGTGTCTGTCGCTTGCGAATTAACCTAAAAAGTGTGCCATTAAGTTTATACATGCTACAATAATTTTAATGTTTACAAGAGCTGTTAGAGTGACAAAAATAGATCAAGAGCCTTCTGCTTGTGTTTGAACCGACTGGTCTGAAGGTGTTTGATTAATCTCTGTAGAAGTGATCACTTGTAGATCTGTGCGGCAGGAATGATGTGAAATGCCTTTATAATTGTGTTTTCTTTTAAGATCAGTTCTCGCTCTGCTAACCCTTACCTGAGGGTTATTGTTGTTTTGGGTTAGTGTTGCATTGTATGAAACAGGGCAGTGGAGTAGGGGTCTGCGATATATATAGTCTTTGACATTATCGAGTATTTTGCAAAAACCATTCAAAACATCCCTACAGAGCGCACGCATACATTACGTGAAGTCTAGACTAGTGCGTGTGCGCATTTAGTGTGTTTTCTTTCACTGCATGATTCAGTCTATTAAAATGCATTTAGAATGATCACAAATTCAAGACATGGCAGAAAATTTATATATTTATACCACTTCATATAGTTATTCAATTTCACACGAAGAGTGCCGTTTTTCTCCAAAAATCACCATGATTACAAATGTGACATTGAATTCAATAAACAATAAGCTAATTAAGAGACTTACGTTTTAGACACCATATTACTTGTTTTTGCTCTATTTCGCCAACAAAAATCATTCCGAATACAGCCAAGGTGCTGTTTTGTGTCTCTGAGCAACATGACGGTGTTTCGTTCTTGAATGAATCAACCGTTTAAATGATTCGGTTCAATCGCAATGACTCACTTATTAACAGTGATTTGCTGCCACCTGCTGGCGGTTTTCATTTCAAATTTCGGCTTTTTCTTTTTCTTTTCTTTTTTTTTTTTTGTTGATTTTTTTCATGTAAATTATCATTATCGATAAAATCCCATAAAATATCGAGATATAATTTTTTGTCAATATCGCACAGCCCTACAGTGGAGTCTGTGTGATGCCGTCACATCTCATCTGATGTGTGTGAGTGCAAATCCCTTGGTTTGAGAAAAGACAGAAATAGGAAATATCGAAGAAGTTTTGCCTCATTTTTATTTCTTAAGCTCTTTGAAGGATGGAATAATGAAGAGCATCGAAGCA
This sequence comes from Sinocyclocheilus anshuiensis, assembly GCF_001515605.1. Taxonomy (NCBI): domain Eukaryota; kingdom Metazoa; phylum Chordata; class Actinopteri; order Cypriniformes; family Cyprinidae; genus Sinocyclocheilus; species Sinocyclocheilus anshuiensis. The sequence goes on along the minus strand of NW_015546055.1, from coordinate 608,419 downwards.
TGAACGAGCAGAGAGCATCATGGATGTCTGTGGAAAAGCTTTAATTTTCCACCTTTCTTTCCCTGCTTTTTTCCCCTTTCCTTTATGGACCAAAGAGATGGACCTGCCCCATCTTTATTCATGCCTTCTTTTACAGTGAGAAACGGAAGGAAAGAAAAATGGGATTATATAGAGAAATAGGAAGAGGCGATTTATTTATTTTTTCCTTTGTCTATTGATCCTCCCTCATTACCGTTCATTGTGCTGGAGGAGGGACAGAAATGGAGCCTTATGGGCAAAAGAATGACCAATTCACCCATTCTATAATATCCCTCTCCACAAGAGATATTGCTGTATTTTTCATTCGTTTGTGGAGATGTTTGCTATAATGGCTGCATCCCAGTTGTGCCTCATGACTAGGGATGGAATGCACACTTTTAGAAAAATGGCTTTATAAAGGTAAAAATGCCCATAAAAGGTAAAAGTCAATTTAAATTTATTGAAAAAAAAAAAGATGACCACCACACAGAATATGAAGAATATCAAAAACATTAGGAGTCAGCTGTCCACGGTAGCAAAATACACACTCAGCAAAATATCGTCTAATTATCGTTATCGATAAAATCCCATAAAATATCGAGATATAATTTGTCAATATCGCACACCCCTACAGTGGAGTCTGTGTGATGCCGTCACATCTCATCTGATGTGTGTGAGTGCAAATCCCTTGGTTTGATAAAAGACAGAAATAGGAAATATCGAAGAAGTTTTGCCTTATTTTTATTTCTTAAGCTCTTTGAAGGATGGAATAATGAAGAGCATCGAAGCATGAACGAGCAGAGAGCATCATGGATGTCTGCGGAAAAGCTTTCATTTTCCACCTTTCTTTCCCTGCTTTTTTCCCCCTTTATGGACCAAGGAGATGGACCTGCCCCATCTTTATTCATGCCTTCATCGTTTGTGGAAATGTTTGCTATAATGGCTGCATCCCACTTGTGCCTCATGACTAGGGATGGAACGATTACCGGTTTGATGATAAAATTCCCCACGGTTCCCCACGATTCGTATTAGTGTTTCATATTTTAACTACCATTAAAACCGTATTCGATTACCGTGATTTGAACAGTTGAGGATAAATAAATACTATCCAGCATAAAGCACAGTTTTAAGTAACAGTTTCACGTGTGCACAGCACCCAGAGTAGTTTCGTTTTGTGTGAAATCATGACGGAAAAGCTGAGAGGTTTTAAAGGGGTCATATGATGCGATTTCCTTTCTCTTTGGAGTGTTGCAAGCTGTTCGTGAACAGATAAGATCCCTAAAGTTGCAAAGACTGAAGTCCCAAACCCAAAGAGATATTCTTTAACACGCCCCCACATGTCTACGTCACGATGTGGGAAGATTTTTTTATATTTAAAGAATTTAAATATAAAAACAGGAGTTTTGAGCAGTGTAGAGTAGCGCTTGTTGTTTGTCATTTCTCCGATCACAAATGCAGACATGGTTTTATGTTTACGCAACGCAACACGTAAAAAGACAGTATAAGTCATCATCCGGGACACGGCATCACAGTATGGTAAGGGGTGTAACATTTCCGTCACACGCTTGAGGTATTCGGCCAATCACAACGCACTGGATAGTTGGCCAATCAGAGCACACCTCTCTTTTCAGACCGAAGAGCTTTGTAAAAATCGTCACGTTTCAGAAAGGCGGGGCATAGAGGAGAAACAATAATGTACAGTGTGTGGAAAATAATGTGTTTTTTGAACCTTAAACCGCATAAACACATTTCATTACACCAAATACACAAACTAATGTTCTTTTTAGCAACATCATATGACCCCTTTAAAAGAGTGCTAAGGGAATTATACAAAGGAATATATTAATGAATTGATTATATAAATGTACATCAGAAGGTTCTGATTATCTTCAGAAAAGATTTGATAGCATTTTGTTTTCATCTTTGCTCTATGTAATAACTATTAAAGTAGCAATGCTGCTTTGTCCAAGGAGATTACGGAAACCACTCTAATTCTATTGTTCCTTAAGCGCCACCTGCTGTCAGAGAGTGGATTCACAGAGCGTTACATTTACATTCAGTCTGTGTGCAGTTCCTGTCTGGCCAAAAAATGGACCGAATTTGCATGCCCTGCTGTAAATTTTGACCGGTTGATGAAAAACTAGCTTATGTGGATTCTACACATTTAAACAATTCGCATAAGCTATCTAGAATTATTTATGGAGCAGATAAAATACATATAATCATTTATTAATTATCATTTTGATTTAAACCTTTTCTTTAATGGCTGAAATGTGAGGTTTACCATTTTATAAAACTTTTTCAAAGCTTTATTTGAACATTTTGTACAAGCTATTAGATAAACTGTTGTCAGTTATGTTGTCATTTAAAATCCGGACATCATTGGTAATGTTATTATTTTAGTGTTTATGCAAACAAAAAGTAATTTTATTTATTGTTTGTTGATTTTAAATGCAAAACTTGAAACGATTTGTGTGTCAGAACTTTTTTTAACATTTCCAGCACATTTTAACAATACCGTGATAATACTGATAACCGTGATAATTTTGGTCACTATAATCGTGATAAGAAATTTTCATACCATTAAATCCCTACACATTACTCTCAGAGGAGAAGTCAGACATATGCTTCTCTCTTCCTCTTGACACCTCTTGTTTCTTTCTTCACTTGTTGGTCTCCAGAACAGGGTTCCCACAGTTCTGGAGACCAGAAATATCAAGGAAAATTTCGAATGATTTTTAGGGTGATCATAAATTTTTCAAGTTAAACCTAGCTCTACAATATTTATTTGGTAAGAGTTTACTGATCGCGAACAGCCAGAAAAGTCAAGGAAGTCTTTTAATTGCTCAAAAGGTGTAGGGAAAACTGTCAGAAGAGCTATATTCAAGTGTTAATTTTATTGCAGATGAAATTGCGTTTAATTTTATTTAAGTGCTAATCCAGATTTTCAAATGTTGCGTTAAGTGGTGTACTTTTAATTTGTTCCTCTTGTAGGCATCTGTGGTTCTTTGTTCATCTAATTCAGGATCAGATAAAGTGTCAAGCAGCCTGTTTCAGGACTAAATGTTATGCTTGCGGTCATCTTGAGATCAGCAGGGTCATAGCGACTTGACCGTATCTCCTTGTAACAGACGTGTGAACCTGCTGCTCGTTCAGCATCTCTCTTGACACATACTTCTTGATGTCTTTCTCACAAACACACATGCAGTCGTCTCTCTGCTGGCTCTCATACGAACACAGTGGACGGATGCAATAAACTTTAAGCTCTTAAGACACATGCGCGTAAATATATTCCCCTGAGCTGGACCACAGAGCACCTGATTTAGATCCCTACTGGCACCCTGGCAGTGAAGGTGTGAATCAGTGAACAGCAGGTCTAGTGAGACTTTAAAGGGCATAGAGAGAGTGAAAGATGGCACTATCACTTCTGTTGTATGGTTCACTTGAGGAACACATGTCTCAGAAGGTTTCAAGAAGCAAGTGAATGGGCTGGAATTCATGTGTCCTGCCATAATTAAATCTTGTGTAAAAAATACATCACAGGAGACTCATAAAAGCTTGAAAATCTGAGGATTTGCATTAGACATAGTGGCTAGAGCTGCATCACCATATTCTCCACTCTGTCTCAGCGGTTAAAACTCTGTTTACACCTGGTGTTAACATGCATCTCAAATAGTGATCGACCGATAAATCGGCCAATATTTGGCATTTTTTCAAATATCGGCATCGGCCGATAAGTTTTTCCTGTTTGGCCGATGGGTTCGAGGCGGGACTTTTATTTTGACGGTGCTGAGAACGGCAGCGCCTGGGCACACAGTGCTCACATTCTCCCTCTTGTTCGCTGTCATAGTTAACAGTTCTGTCCACGGACAGAAGTCTGTCTAATAATCAGATAGAACGGTTACACAAAGGAATTAAAATGTATACAAAAAAGTATTATAACGATTGCTTTTATATTATTAGTAATAGAAAAGCAAACATTATAATACTGTCTCGTTTGCCGTCAGCATTCAGCAAATACGCATTTAAATCATTTGAACAAATCTTTGAATGTCTATTAATGAACATTTAATTTCACAAACCTTGCAAACTTAGTCGAATCTAGTTGAGATCTTGTGAAGTGTGCATTTGTATCCTGCATGATCGCGTATGCTCTGCGTGACGGTCGGTCTGTGTGAATTGAATGCGGACAGGAGGAGAGTTCAGCTTCACTGGAGATGCGCGATCGACAAAATTTAAACTCGTGATTTCAAATTATGCTGCGCTTTATCCATTTGACCCACTGTCATATTCATGTCATTTTCACTGTGTGCTGCATGTAAAATGACTGGTACCTTGGCTTTATTTGAAAAAATATGATTCCCAATGCACACAAACTTCCCAGATTACTTAGTGCCCTGTTGGTTACAATGTTGACGTTTTATTAAATATTTTTTTATTTGTGAAAAATACATTGTCATTTAAAGTATAAGTATGTTTATTTTACACATTTATTTTTAAATACATTTTCAAATGATTTCAAATTTCTTAAATATTAATTAAAATAAATAAAATTATATCGGCTTTATATCGGCCATTGGCCACCATGCTTTCCAAGATATCGGCATCGGCTGTCAAAAAAAACAATATCGGTCGACCACTAATCTCAAATACATCTCTTGTGACCACTTGTCACATATTATGGCAGTGTTACTTGATGCTGATAGTCAAAACACTCTACCGTACTCAAAAGTTTTGGGGTCTGTAAGATTTTTAAAACGTTTTTGAAAGAAGTCTCTTATGCTCACCAAAGCTGCATTTCTTTTAATCAAAAATACAGTAAAACAGTAATATTGTGAAATATTAACATTTAAAATTAATTTAAAATGCTATTTATTCATGTGATGGCAAAGCTGAAATTTTAGCAGTGCAGCCATTTCTCCATTTCTTAAATTTTTTTAAAGAGATTTCAGTTATTTTAGTCAAGTTCTTGTATTAACTGAACTTGATGTGATGTAACAGGCTTTTTTTCCTGATCAGATGGGTTTCTTTTAAAGCATCATCTAACTGTTGAAGTTTAAATCTGTCTTTTTAGCACCATTATTAATTTACAGTTGAGTAGGTAGTTTGGTATGCATTAGTGTTTACATTACAAATACAGTGTGGTCACATGATTTTTTTACTTTCGTAGAGTGTGGTTTTAATAATGTGATCCACAAATTTTTTGAACCACGTTTTAGGGATGTAACGATTACTGGTTTGACGATAAATCATGATAAAATTCCCCACGGTTAGTATTACCGTTTCATCTTTTAATTATCATTAAAACCGTATTAGATTACCACGATTTGAACAACTCGCGATAAATAAATACTGTCCAGCATAAAGCACAGTTTTAAGTAACAGAATAGGGCATTCTAAGTCAATATACTGCAGTATTTCCTCTCTCAATCAGTAGAAAATATGGTTAACACCCGGTCATGCATGAAAAAAAAATACCGTCATGTACCGTTAAACCGGTATCATCTTGAAAAATACCGTGATATCAATTTTTGGTCATACCACCCAGCACTAATTAAAACCGTATTAGATTACTGCGATTTGAACAACTCGCGACAAATAAATACTGTCCAGCATAAAGCAGTTTCCAGTTAGTCTCACATGCGCACAGCACGTAGAGTAGTTTCGTTTTGAGTGAAAACAGGGCGGAAAAGCTGGGAGGTTTTAAAAGAGTGCTAAGGGAATTATACAAATTAATATATGAATGAATTATATGAATGTACCTCTGAAGGTTCTGACTGTCTTCAGAAACGATTCAATGGCATTTTGTTTTCATCTTCGCTCCATGTAATACCTAAAGGAAGTGTTCTTAATTGCAATACTGCTTTGTCCACGGAGTTTACGGGAAACAGCTTTTCCATAAGCACCACCTGCTGTCAGCGAGTGGATTTACAGAGACTTATATTTACATACAGCCTGTGTGCAATTTTTGTCTGGCCAAAAACAGACTGAATTTGCATGCCCTGCTGTAAATTTTGACCGGTTGATGAAAAACAAGCTTATGTGGATTCTACACATTTAAACAATTCAGATAAGTTATCTAAAATTATTTATGGAGCAGATAAAATACATATAATTTATTAATCAATTAGCATTTTGACTTATATCTTTTCTTTTATTTAAAGGCTGAAATGTGAGGTTTACCTTTTTATGAAACTTTTTCAAAGCTTTATTTGAACATTTATATTAGATATTTCAACATGCTATTAAACTGTTGTCAGTCAAGTTGTCATTTAAAATCCGAACATCATTGGTAATGTTATTGTTTTAGTGATTATGCAAACAAAAAGTCATTTTATTTGTTGTTTGTTGATTTTTAAATATAAAACTTGAAGTGATTTATGTGTCGGTACTTTTTTAACATCTCCAGCACATTTGAACAATACCGTGATAATACGGATAACCTTGATAATTTTGGTCACTATAATCGTGATAAGAAATTTTCATACCGTTACATCCCTACCACGTTTACATTTGTATTCAGCTTGGCCCACTTGTGATTGGATGTTAATACAATAGTGTAACTCAAGAGGCTTTGTCTGGGGCTGTTTCAGCTCAGATGTTGGTGTCTCCACATGTTTATCCATCCATGTATGTTTCTTCTCATAGTTTACTCCCTCGTCAAATCTGCAGCTTGTTAAAAGTCTTAAAATTTTGCGGCAAGTGCCATTCCTGTCTGCTAACTAATCATTCCCGTCCCAAGGGAAGAGCAAGTGAAGGAAGAACTTGATGGATCTTCTGAAGCCTTGTCACCGAGCGAGTGGAAGAAAACATGGAGTGCTGTTTCAGAGATGTAATGAGACAGGAGGCCATTTGACTGATGTTTGAGAGGCAACTTTACCCGACTCTGAATGGAACGCGGGAGAGAGCCAATCCCAGCGCTCCGCTTGCTATGTGATGGAATGATCTGGAATAACCGAACTGCCATTGGAGTAAATGAGCATCTCCTCGGTAGACCACGGCCCTCTATTTTTATGTAAATGTCCGATCGCCTCCCCTCCCCCTTGCTGCTCTCTGTTCCCATCGGTGGCACTTGCTGATGTCGGTTCTATCCAGGGGCATCCACAGAACGAGACATGAATAAGGTCTTTTATCCCTCCTACTTTGTCTCTTTTTCTCCCTCCCCTCTGCTTTTCCTCTCTCTCCCTTTTGCCTCCCTCCTTCTCTTTTTTTCCTTTCCTCTCTCTTTGATCTTTTTTGCATAGAAATTAAGGAGCTGTTGTCTGTCTGTAAGGGTAATTGCTGTAGGGCTCATTTCTTCCTCATTTTTCCTCCTCTGACACTCGTCTGCTACACTCTCTCGCTCCCTCCCCCGTCTGCCAGTCTCTCTGTGGTGCGAGTTGTGCTGGCAGCTTCTCTCTCCCTTCCTTTTTCTTCCTGTTCTCTCTCTCCCTCCTCTGGGTTTTTTCGTGAGGGCTACCTGTTTACCGCATAGCTCAAAGACAGCTGCTGGTGATAACCCATTATGCTGAAGGCTGACGGGCTTTCAAGCTACAAAATTAGGGCTCATAGTCATACCGACATTTTTGCTTTAATGACATGTTTAAATTTATGATTTGAGGAAAAAGGGAAGCGCTGTCTTTACTAATAGAGTATTGTCTTCCATATATTGGTTTACAACATAAGACAGTATACAGAAGTTTGTTAAAGATGAAGTGTGTTTTATGAGGCACTAGTGGCTCTAAAAAATTGAGATGGGTTTTTCCACCAAAATTATAATTTTTTTTTTGTCTTTTACAACCGAATTTTATTTACTACTACTTCTAACTATTATTATTATTATTATTATTATTTTCTTTCACAACCAAATTTTATTTATTTATTATTATTATTACCATTATTTATTTTCTTTTACAACCAAATTTTATTTAGCTATTTAATTATTTGTTTTGTTTTGTTTGACAACTATTCAGTCATTCAAAAATATTGGGCAAACCTATTTTGGGTCATTCTTAAGTTTTTGCTGTGTGGGGCCACTATAAAACTTAACTGTTCCATGTAGTATAGAAATTACACATTGGACCTTTAATATGTCTGCTAGTGTTAGTTGGAGCAGTAAGCCAAGTATACTGAGAGCCTGTCAGACGCAGTAATTACAGATCAGCTTCTGAGAGTCTCCCACCAACATAATGACACAAGTTGTGATGAACACTTTATTTAGTATTTGTCCGGGTGTCACGTAGGCCATGACTCTTAAGCACACTGGTGGTGTGTTTGCGGTTTGACTGGAGCTGTTTGTCAGGCACATGAGCCGTGCATTTAAGAGCAGGAATCTTCTGTTGGCAAGCTGTGTGTAGTGTGACCCCTCGGGCCACAGAGCTGAGCCGCTCAGAGAAAAGGTTCTTTGAAAACATGTTGGATCCCATCGACACCGAGAGAACTGAGTGCACTGGAGGAGATGATGTCTTCTGTTGGCTTCCTCTGACATCACTGCGTGTCTGAAGACTGTAGGGGCGGTTGTGAGTTCAACCCAGGCAGGCCATTTGTAAATCCTCTGCTTCAGGGCTCGCAAAATTTCAAAATCCCTGGTAGCACTTCGGGCAGGTACTCTTCAGATTGTGGTAGCCCGAAAATTAATTGAGCTAGCCCAAATAAAAAGAGACCTTTTTTTTTTTTTTTTTAAATGTAGAAAATCAGATAGGAGTTTAAATGTCAATCAAAAATATTTTCAATACACAAATATCAACAAATATGAAGGAAGGAATTTTATTTCACTATTTACAGGGTATCTGCAGAATTAAAAAAAAAAAATTAAAGGCAATTTATGACCCATTTTAAGAGCTGCACATGTAAAATGAACACAGTATGAGTGGGGTTGGACAATGACAATGTCTATGGTAACATACAGTATTGAGCCATAAAATTACAAGATTTACAGTTCAGATACAGGTTTTCACAAAAACAAAAAATGTATACAACAGCATTTCAGCCTTTAGACCATTTTTATGAAAAGGGATAAATCAGGCATATAAATTGTCAATTTAAAGCGTTTAAATATTACTATCTTGTTTAGATTTTTAGAAGGCACATTAACTTCTTTCTCATTTACAACTCTGTGTTTGCTGCGTAAAATCATGAGTTGATATTTGCATTGATCTGACCATAAACAGCAAGAAAGGCTTATTGGAAATACAAATTCATTCTCTGCCACGAGGTGGTGCTTTAGGAGCACCGAAATATTGTGGTTTCCGCGGTAATGGCTGTACACAAAGCAGCTCCGCGCTCATAAACTCTGCTTTATCAGGAATTATAGGTAAAATTAAATTTCATTCTCTGCCATGAGGTGGTGCTTTAGGAGCGCTGAAAAATTGTCGTTTCCATCGGTAAGGGATGTGTACACAAAGCAGCTCTGCGCTCAAAAACGCTGCTTTATCAGGAATTATGTCAAATTAAATTAAAATGCCAACGACACGTTTCTGAGGACAGTCGGTTCCCTTCAGATACATTCAAATAAAGACATCCACACCAGGTTTTGATGTGAAATGTGCAGCGCTCATATTTATTCAGTGACATCATTGCCTTTTGAAGTTTAATCCAGCCGTATCGCAATGCTTGTCTTTCCGTCCCCAACTGGAAGACCTCTTGAAATTATAATTAAGATATTTCTTATACCATTTAACATATTGAAAACTTTTTATGGCCTTAAGTTTGATACGACTCACTTTAGGAGTTTTTAAGGACCTGTGGGAGATCTGCATTTAAGATAGCCCGTCGGGCAGAGTGGTGATACATTTTGGTAGCCCAACTGGAAAACACAATAGCCCCAGGACGTCGGGCTAGCGATTTTGCGAGCCCTGTGCTTGCTTCAACCTTTGACCCATGGCTGGAGAGCTTTGCCTCCAACAGGAAATTATGTCAGATACAAAAGGAAATAATACAAGTTCCTTTGCTTCAGAAGGTGCGTTATCATCATTCTCAATTTCCCCCAACCTTCCGCCGTTTCCTCAGTTTTAAACAGACTTTGGATACCACAACAGTCAAGCATCATGATCAGACAGTCACACATTGTGCCAGATGCCTACCAGAAAACAGCATGGGTCTTGTACAAACACATTCTGTTTAGTGATAAGACATTTCTAGGTCACCTGAAATTGGTGTTATTTCATTTGTTTTATTGAAGGAGAAAGATTTGGGTTGGTTTACACTGCTGGTGGTTTGCTGCTCGGCATAACTCGCAAAGCTCCTCTTTGTTCTTCTCTCCGCGTGTGTGAGGTATGATTTGTATTTTTCCCCCTGTTAATCTTGTTGTGCCGTTTGACAGTTAAAGGGCTTTGTTGCAAGACTGTGTGTTATTTCTGTAATGCAGGGCTTTGGCTGTTTCTGTTGAAATGTGCAATTGCTGTTGTCAATAACAATCTATTTTATGCCCTTACCAGTAATGCTTGCAAACATCAGTTTACATTGTGCTTGAAAGTTGCTTGTGTTTGGGTTAATGGTCAAAACCTGCAGACATGTGAAATAGATCAATGATTATCTGTCCCTTTTAGCAGGAAGGAACCTGATTTAAACCTGTTTATGGTGGTTTTTGGACAGTCGATGAGAAGCATTTTCAGTAAAGATGCACCAATACAGAGTTTTTGGTAATGCTTAAGACTTTTTTTTCAGGATTCTTTAAAAATTGAAAGTTTAAAAGAACAGCGTTTATATGAAATACATATTTTTTTTAGGGCTGCAACAACTAATCAATAAAATCGATTATTATCGATTATGAAAATCATCGACAACGATTAGGGGCGATATGGGCTTTAAAATATATCACGATGATTTCTGATATTTATTGCGATAACGATATCAATGACGATAATTTAGGGAATCCTGTTTCTTTAGAGCAGTGGTCACCAACCTTTTTAGGCCCAAGATCCCTGACCTCGGCCTTTATGAAAGACAAGATCTACCTATTGAAGAATTGATAGAAAAAGACATCCCAGACTGTACTTCAAATTTGAGGCATTTTACTTAGTATTTTAATTAGTGATGCGCCGATCATAGCTGATTCAGAATTCAGATTTTCTTTTTCTCACCTGGCACCTGGCAAACTCAACTATTTGTATTACAGTCTAATCTAGTCCACCTTAATTAAATGTAATGCACTGCTGTGCTACTACAGGTATTTTGAACAGTGCAACAAAATACTGTAATAAATGTATTGTTCATTGTTTGTTCATGATAGTTATTACATTAACTAACATTAACTAATAGACCCTTATTGAAAAGTGTTACCTTAAAGGGGTCCATATGATGCTGTTAAAAAGAACATTATTTTGTGTATTTGGTGTAGCTATTATTATCAGAGCATATGAGCAGAGCATAGCATAGCAGAGCATAGCGTCACTGAAGGTAGCATTATTTTACCAGCGTTGCCCAATACAGCCAAAGAGTATAGGGCTTCTATACTCTTTGGTACAGCTGAACTAGCCTACACCATGTTACAGCACAGTAGCGCTACTGCAAACCGGAACAAGTAGGCCTATACTGCATAGAAATTTCCTGTCAGCGCGTTATTTGAGCGGACTTTGCTTTTTCGATGAGCATGAGCGGTACACGAGCGGAACGAACATTCATAGATCGGAATATTGAGTGGAGCGTCAAACGGACGAGCGCAGTGACGAGGAGAGTGAAACATGCGCGCTGAACACTGCCGGGCGGGGCCATATATATTATTATTATTATTATTATTATATGTAGCCTATATTTTCGGTGCATCCCTACTTACATCCCCTCCTTGTTTACAAATCTGAACTAAGTCCATACATCCGATTTAAGCGCGGACGGGGCTTTCCTGATAACATTCCGCGATGCTGCCCTCTTTATTTTACTAACTTACTGCATGCTGAAGGTGACCCAGCTGACCTCACCAGAAAAAAACTCAACACCACCATCTAGTGGATTGTAAAGAAATTGATTTTATTATTCTACCAAATAGTATAATTAAAGATCGATACTTGGCGTCCGTGTATCGATACAGTATTGCAGCGGAAAATATCGCGATACTATGCTGTATCGATTTTTTTCCCCCACCCCTAAAATGAATCCGTCTTATGAGTGGCAGCATAAGTAAACTGACGGAATTATAACTACTAGGCCTATTTTTTTTTTTGTTTTTTGGTTACAAACTAGAAGTGCTAAGTTTCATAATTTATGAAACATGTTCATGATATAAGAACTGGTAGAGATGTCATAAATGGTATTGGTTGTAATCAGTATTGATGATTATTGTTCTCATTAATCTGTCTCTGAAATGCACCTAGAATTTTCAGCAAGAGCTGTTTGTTGTGTCTGTGCTGCTGTAACTATGGTGTGGTCAGACTTGTTCACCCTGTCCTGATGATGCTTTGGCTTTTGTTAATTTTTTTGTTAATTAACTCCCCAAACCAGGGAAGAGGGGGAGCTCTGCCTTCTCTTCCCTCCATCTTTATGCTTCTCTTTTCTTAGCATTTCTCTCTTTTTTTGCTGTCCTCTCCCCTTGCTGTCATCTTTGGAAATAGTTATTAATTAGTAATTGAAGCTCTCCGGTAGGGCTGAACGATTAATTGCGTTTGCGATAATATCGCGATATGAAAAAACGAAAATATTTTTCAATCGCAGAGGCTGCGATTACACTCGGTCACGTGACACGCGAGAGTAAAGAGGTGTGTTTGACTTTAAGATTGATCGGTGTATGACATCAAAGTATGCCGAGAGAAAGCATGGAGACGTCCCGCTCTCTTATAGCTCTTGCAGTACTTTGATGACACACACCCATCGGTCTAAGCAGTGCTGCTTCAAGTCGAGCGCGGGCCATCAGCAGAAAAAGAAAAGAACAGTAAACAGCCAAAGGACTAGTGGTCCTAGTGGGGATATTTGGCATTTTTCAAATATCGGCATCGGCCGATAAGTTTTTCTGCCTGGCCGATGTGTTCGAGGTGCTCCGGACTTTTATTTTGACGGCGCTGAGAGTGTTCACATTCTCCCTCTTCATTGTTTGTTGTCGTCGTTTAACAGTTCTGCCTAATACAGATAGAAGTCTGTTTAATAATCAGATAGAACTGTTGAACAAATGAATTAAAAGATATACAAAAAGTATTATAACAATTGCTTTTATATTATTAGTAACAGAAAGGCAGACATAATGCTTTCTCGTTTGCCGTCAGCATTCAGCAAATACCATTTAAACAAACCTTTAAATGACTAATGAACATTTAATTTCACAAACCTTGCAGACTTAGTCGAATCCAGCTGTGAGATCTTGTGAAGTGTGCATTTGTATATTGCCTGATCGCGTGTGCTCTGCGTGACAGTCGATCCGTGCGAATTGAATCCAGACAGGAGGAGAATTCAGCTTCACTGGAGACGCGTGATCAACTTTAAACTCGTTATTTCAAACTATGCTGATTTATGCATTTGCGCATTGTAGGGCTGCACGATATATCGAAATTATCGAAATATCGCAAATGTAAATATCGCAATATGCATATAGCAACAGCGTGCGATATCATTATCATTTTAATAATAGGCTACTTAAATCAAAACATTGCAAAAGGTCAAAGTTTTAGTTTGACGCATATAGCAGAGAATTGCTTGACGTTAAAAAGAGTTGTTAAGTACAATAAGTTGCAGAAGACAACTCTTTGCCGCCTCGTCTTGCTGTCTGACTCACACCTGAAGCGCGTGCACAAGCCGCATCTCGCACAGCGTCTCTTCAGTTCTGCCGCACACGTGCAAAGCGCGCGCACGCACAGAGAGACGCGTTTCAGACGGCGCGCGAACACCGAGTTGATTCGTCTTGCATCTCCCCATGTTTTAACAGACAAATA
>NW_015546055.1:593481-594122 GCF_001515605.1 Sinocyclocheilus anshuiensis | reverse complement strand
GTGACGGTCGATCCGTGCGAATTGAATCCGGACAGGAGGAGAGTTCAGCTTCACTGGAGATGCGTGATCAACTTTAAACTCGTTATTTCAAACTATGCTGATTTATGCATTTGCGCACTGTCATATTCATGTCATTTTTACTGCGTGCTGCATGTAAAATGAGTGTTACCTTGGCTTTAGTTGAAAAAATATGATTCCCAAAGCACACAAACTTCCCAGATTACCGAGTGCCCTGTTGGTTACAGTGTTTACTTTCTTTTTGTTTATATATTTTAAAATATTTCTTTATTTGTGAAAAATACTGTAATAGAATTATAGAATCAGGAAGTTGTCATCTAAAGTATAAGTATGTTTATTTATTTATTTTTAATATAATGCATTTTCAAATTATTTCAAGTTTCTCAAACATTAATTAAAATAAATAATTTATAATTAAAATTAAAAAATATACTTATATATATATATCGGCTTTATAACGGCCATCGGCCACCCTGCTCTCTAAGATATCGGCATCGGCTGTCAAAAAACCAATATCGGTCGACCACTACAAAGGACGTAACTTAGAATGGGAGATGGATAGGTTTGTGAAGGCGAAGAGAAAAGCCATAGATGAAGTCGCACAGACCCAGGCAGGTGATGGT
>NW_015546055.1:590025-592353 GCF_001515605.1 Sinocyclocheilus anshuiensis | reverse complement strand
TGATTTTATTAACTTCACTTATAAGGTACACCAGTATTACCATAACATGAGGGCTTTGTCCAAGAAGACTCAATGTTTTAGGAGTAACGTCCGCATTTAAACACAGCAGTGATTCCCCCAAATCACCGTTCCATGTGTGTACGGATGGATCGGTTTGTGAAAGGGAAGAGAAAAAAAGCCATAGATGAAGTCGCACAGACCCAGGCAGGTGCTGGTCATTCAAAAGCTAAATGCAGAAAATATGACGAGGCATATATATTGCTCTTGGCTTCACTCACCGTGTCTATACCGGACGCTACAGTTGTCGTGTCTCGCCGCTACAGCTCTACACTGGACGCGACAAAGCAACCGTTTCAAATCATTTTAACTTTGTGTCAGTACGTCATAAATAGAACAAGGCATCAGTTTAAAGTCGGGTTTTGTCGTGTCCGAGCCGCATCTAGTTTAGACAGTGTCACTGATTATAATGGTTCTACTGTATTTTGCCGCTCGCGTCCGGTGTAGACACGGTGCTTAATGTTGTTGGTGAGGAGGAAAGCCTGTGTGTGTCCTATGCCTTAGCAGACAGCATGAAACCCACAAAAAATAAATAAATAACAGAGAGAATAATAATAACAATAATAACAGTTATTCTCTCTATGCAATTTTTCAATGTTTCAAGTGATGCAGGCGTTTTTTTCCCTGTAGGTTTTTTAAATTAAAAAAAGCATAAATTTTTCATAATGTTTAGTGAAATTATTTGGTACTCTGAGGTGGAATGGGGATTCGGGAAAGGGTGGGGCAGATTTTTTTATAAGTTTAAAGGGGGGCACGACCAAAAAAGTTTGAGAACCACTGGTCTAAAGTTAACAGACAGTGTTTAGTGCAGTACACATGTTTACATATGTTTATTACAGTGACTTTGAATTACCTAAAGTAGTGTGGTAAAGCAACAGATTTGTTTTTATATTTCTGCAATCTACTTTAGTTTGTGCGATTTGTTACTGACTTGCATATTAATGTTTACACCAGGCTTATTTGTCAGTGCTTTATGTTGTCATAATTATTAAATGCTTACAAGGTTGGAAGTTCAACAAATCAGTCAATATACTACTATATACTACAATATACTACTTTAAAAATTAAACATGTTTTAGAAAGAGGTTTCTTATGCTCACCAAGGCTGCGTTTATTTGATTAAAATACAGAAAAAAACTGTAATATTGTTAAGTATTATTACAATTTAAAATAGCTGTTTCCTATTTTAATAAATGTTCTAATGTAATTTATTTAGCATGAATTTTCAGCATCATTACTCCAGTTTTCAGTGTCACATGATCCTTCAGAAATCATTCCAAAATGATGATTTGCTGCTCAATAAATAAATAAATAAATAAATGAATTCTTATTATCAGTTGTTTCTTATTATCAGTTGTTATCAACTCTTAAAACAGTTGTGCTGCTTAATATTTACTGTGGAAATTGTGATACATTTTCTTTTGAAGAATTATTCTGTGATGAATAAAAAGTTCAAAAGAAAAGTGTTTATTTGAATAGAAATCTTTATTTTAACATATCTTAACTGTCACTTTTTCAATGTAAATCATCCATGCTGAAAGTTGAAAGTATTGAAAATATTAATAGAATTTCAACAAAATACTGAGAAACGGCAGTGTATATTCGTCATTTATTTGCTGAAAGTTTTTCCACAATAATATTTCTGAAGCTGCATTACAGTAAATATTGTGAATATTTACAGAGCAAGCTAAAAGTGACGGGAAATGAGAAACCCCCTGGAAAGACACAATAAAAACCATTTTAAAAACTCTAAAAACCCTCTTTTTCTATCAACCATTTTTATGTTAAAAGGACAAAAAAGATGAAAATATGTTTAGTATTTTTCTCTTCACATTTGTTTTTGGTAAAAATGAATGTCAGTAGCAAATAATGATTAATCTTGTAATTTCAGTTGTGAGAAAGCAAAATGAAAGAGTAATAATACAATCTTTCTTTTTTTTTAACTCCGTTAGGTTGCATCACTAAATTCATCCCCTAATTCACATTGTACTGCTGAGCTTAGTTCATTTTGAAGTTGATCAGCCTGGATTTCCATTTGAACTGCTCTTTGTCATGAATCTCTCTCTCAGAGTGAAGGAGTCCAGTACGGTGATGGTAGTGGCTCGGGTTTTGACACTTTGGAGTGGAGCTGCGGTTGACTGCGTCCAGGTGGACATGTATCCCCCTCTTCTTCGCTTGTCTCTGGTTGGAGGCTCTCCTCTAATCGCACGCCTTCACCACCACATTTATGCCCACTGGGAGCACCCGCTAGATGGAGTTCGCCACCAGCCG
>NW_015546055.1:557157-588539 GCF_001515605.1 Sinocyclocheilus anshuiensis | reverse complement strand
GTGTAAATTACATCGCTAATGTCATAGAATAGCACATTGTAACGCAGTGTTACAACGTGCCCCATCTGCGCAACTGGAATTTAAAACTGGTTAGTGTCTTCTGCTAGTAATCAAAGCATTACAAAACTATCTGAACTGATAAATAACAGATTGGAGATTAAAATAATAGCAGATTTGTCTCATTTTAAATTAATAATAAAAACTGAGATAAAAAATGTACTTAAGCCAGAATTTAAATGGTAAATGGTAAAATAAATATTCAAACCACGTGTGTTACAACTAACACCCCGTTACTTTGTGCATCTCGCAAGTTTACCCATATCGGTCGGGCTCTAATAATTATTACATGCTTACAAGGTTGGAAGTTCAACAAATCAGTCAATATACTACAGTGATTGTAGTTGTTAAATAAAAATGTCATTCATTTCAATTCATGCATCTCCTAATTTCATCGTAACATATAGGCATTGCCTACAGAAAAGAACATTTATGTTTAATCTATCTAATATTGTGTTGGTCATACTATACAATGATTTATAGCTTGTCTTTGTTGAATAATACAGAACATAAAGAGCTTTAAAAAATAATTGCATATTAAATCGCAATCGCAATTAGATTATTTTCCAAAATTGTTCAGCCCTTGTAATGCTCTGCTCTCAAATTCAGAGAAAAAGAACAAACGAGAGCAAGAGAGAAAGAAAGGAAAGCCAAGGGCATAAAGAGAAGAGAAAGGGATGGAGGCGCATATAGGGAGAGAAGGAAGACCGATTACAGCAGAGGATGAAGATGAGCTAGAGAGAAATAAAGAAAGATGGAGATGGAGGGAAAGAGACAACAGAGAAAATAAGCAGGAAGAAAGAGAAGAGGCTCCTGTAGCGCACAGCTCTGGCTCTTCCCTGGTCTGGCTCAATCCCCTTGGGCCAGTGGTTGAGCAGACATTAATCTATCTGTTTAATGACCCTACAGCTGATCTAATGACTCCTGCATAGGAACCTGTGGCTGTAGGGAGCAGCTCTACACTAAGGGGCAGGACTCATTGTCCTGCTACTATGAGCCCATGTGTCTGAGGGATGATAATATGGTGCTCACTGCTGGTGTACTGAATAATACAGGGAACTGCTGAAAAGACCAGCATGTTCTGGCCTCCTGGTTGTGATCAGTATTTCTCTCACTCTACACACATGGAATTAATATATTTGCAATAATAAATTTTTATATTGTATATATGTAAGTGTATAAATATATAAAATTAATATAATTTTATTATAAACATTTTTATATATTAAACTATATATACAAACTTTGCAGTTATTCATTATTGTAGTAGTTAATATTTTATATAGAAATATTGTGTCCAATAGAATGACTTTTTAAATATAAAAATTTTAAAGGGGTCCTATTATGCTCTTCTACAAAGTCTTGATTTTGTTTTGGGGGTGTACTAGAACAGGCTCTCATACTAGGTTGTTCGAAAAACACATTATTTTTCACATATTTGACATTATTACAACACCTCTCTCCCCAGTCTGGCATGAACGGCTCGAATAGTTCCTGTATCAAATGAAGGCCCGCCTTCTGAAATAAGAAATGTGGTGTGATTGGTTAGCTGGGACAGTGTGTGTTGTGATTGGCACCACTCGGCGCCTGGTCGGGAAATGTCAGGCCCCTTACCATAGCCGCCTGTGAGCTTCAGTGTAAATATTGCGTCAAAATCAAATCAGTTTGAGTGCGATTTAAACCCGGATGATTGTAACCACTCTAAGTTCGTCTGCCTTGGGAAAGCTAGCGTGTCTCCAACATAGTGATAACACTCGTTGCCTTCTCTAGTGCAGCTCAACCAGGTCTCGTCCCATTTTTGAAAAGTGATTTCTGTTAAATAAAATATCTTTGAATTGGACTTTGAGCTTTGTAACTTTGCAGATCTTTTTTATGCTCAAACAGCAACATTACAGACTAACTAAAGTTGAAAAAGTGAAAAAGCATAATAGCACCCCTTTTAATAATATTTTATTAAATCATTTGCTTTTTATTTATTTACAATTTTAGGAGTGATAGTCTTGGGTCATTTTCCATTTATACTTGTTTTTGGCGCCCAGTGTGCTTTAATACTGTATGTACATAATATATTTTATCTAATAAATACAAATCTGTTTTAAATCTTTTTTAAAAGATACCTTCTTTCTTATATTTACCTAAATTTACCCATGATTACCTTGGCTAGACTGCGGGAACGATGTGGTTTGTGTGTTACTCTGTGTTATACTTTTACGGGTGTTGTCCTGAAGTCGATTCAGTTGTTTCCTCTAATAATTTGAACTTTGAGTTATTTAAAAAAAAAAAGGGGGTTCAGTATCTTACCCTTAAAAAACAAACACGCATGCATTTAAAATTTTAAGATTTAATGTGCACTCTTAATGTAGATTCTGTTTGAATATGCATTTATCAAAATATAGATATATAAATATACATTTAGAGGGAGAAATGTTTATGCATTTATTATGAATTACACCTTGTTTTGCTCTCCAAGCTTAATGTGTTTATATTTCAAGGGTGTTTTAGTGCAGTCTTGCAGTCTTTTGAGTGCTTGTTTCTTTGTAAGCTATCTTCCTCTCTTTGTGTCTTGCGCTCTGTGGGCAGTGGTTAGACCATAAGAGACAAGGTCATAGGTAGGCATGGGCCGATTACTGGTTTCAAGGTATACCGCGATTTGAAAATTTCACGGTTTCAAAACCACTAATATTTTCCGTTATACCGTTCCTGTGGTATGTGCTGTTTTTCATGTCTCCTCAAAGACTGAAAGTGTAGGAATCCCTCAGGTTGAGTGCAGTGTAGAGAGTAACACGACCCTCCTCCTCCTGTTGGTGCGAGCGAGCGGTCAGTCACGTGTGTGTGTAGGATGGCCGAATTTAAAGAGCTTCCCCTGGAACTTACGCGATCGGCAACCGGCCGTTTTTAATATTCTAGCTGAGCTGAGTTTTTTTTAGGTGACCGTTATTTTAGAATGTACCGCCTTATTGTTTCCATGGCGACGCGTCTTGCTTGTCATGTGACACAACGCAGCCACAATAGATCTGTATGACATATGGATCGCTTTTATTTCGTTTTTCCTGTTTTATTAAAAATATTCACAAACATGCTCACTATATTACGAAATAGCAATATTGATTTGGGGGTTTATATGAATGTGTTTCTAAGGGGAACTGACTGTCTTCAGAAAAGTTTACGTGGTATTTTCGTTTAATCTCGTCTCTGTATAGTTCATATTAACCCTTTCGCACGTGAGTTTAAAATATTCTAGCTGAGCTGAGTTTTTTTTAGGTGACCGTTATTTTAGAATGTACCGCCTTATTGTTTCCATGGCGACTTTCAGCGCAGTGCTGCTTTGTTTACAGCGGTAACCAAGGAAACGGCGTATCTGGTGTTCCGTGAGCACCTCATGTTGTCAGAGAGTGAATCTGCATCTCATTCAGAGCTTCTGCTGTTTGCTTCATTCAGGCATGTAGTATAATTTCACAAAGCTAGTCAGAACATTCTGTTTTTGCTGAAACAGAATTATTAAATCAAATTATGTATATGAAATTATAAAAATAAATGATATGAAATGATATGTATATGAATTAAATAACTGTAATTACAGATTTAGGTTAAATAAAGATGTCAGTCTTTATTTTTCTTCTTTTTAGGAAACAAATCAAAGAAAAAATAAACAAATTCTACTGTTCCTAATATTCTGTATGTTGCTCAAAAACAAAATATATTGTGTTCAGCGGAAAAAGTTATTTTTTTTACCCAGTCATTTAAAAATAACATTTTAGAATGACAATACCGTAATACTGTGAAACCTTGATATTTTTGCTTAAGGTTATCATACCGTCAAAATCTCATACCGGCCCATGCCTAGTCATAGGGAACGCTTGATAGAAACCAGGTGCCTCCTCCCCACAGTAGATATAGTGAACACGATGGTTTGGATTAAAGGAGGAGTGAGTTGCCATCGACACTCACAACAGCAGATTTTACGGCAGCTGTTTATATAAAAAAGTGAGACACATGATTTGCTGTTATCGAAAGTAGAAGTGACAGTGATGCCTTGATCAGTTTTCCATCAGCTTGATGCCATCATGACATCTTACAATCTGAGAACATGCTTATTACCTATAGCTGAGATTTCATATTAAAACATACCGTTTTAAATCAAGGTTGTCATCTAAAAAAGTTAGTGTAATTTCTACGCCATATCTACATCATTAAACAAAATGGCAAAATAACGTGTGGAAAAAACTCCATTGTAAGGCCAGAGGCATATTTATAGGTGTCTTTTGCTTATTAAACTGGGTTTTAAGAAGTGATCGCCTTTAAATGGTAGGCATGAAAGATCAATGCCTTTTGTGTGATAACTTTTTTTTTTTAGATGTTACATAAATGGGAGACTTTCATGGACTCCGAGGTTAACATTTCTTACAATGAATGATTGTCAAGAGCGTGTGTGTGTACAGGTATAAAAGTAGCTGGCCCTTTACTTAGATTATTAAAAGATGCATGAGACAGCCTAAAGCCATTTTCTCTCTCATTCTCTGCCTCGCTTTCTGCTTTGACAAAAGACAAGGTGTTTCATTGTTACCAAGCAGTTAGTCAAATCAATGACATCCTTTAAAAGTCAATTGTGCTACTTGCTGCCTTTTCAGAAGACATCAACGAATTATAGATTTGCCTTCTGGCCTGATTCCAGGTCTTCAGATGCATTCAGTCTGTGATTATTTCTCCATATGCAGACACACTGACTGATTGACCGTATGATTTGGACCACAATGTATCTTCTATGCTGAATTTGTAGGAATGACCTGAATTTACTGTACACTGTACTCTTACTGATGGTTGATGGATTGATCAGAGTAGCCACTAGTTACATTATCTTTTATTAAAAACATTTATGCTAAAAAGCAATCAAAAGGAAAAACATAAACATTCAGAGTATTATTAGCTGCAAGTGGTACAGTTACTACAGAGCCGCGTTTTAAATGTAAATACATGGCCAGAAATATGTGAGAACCTATTGTGATTGGTTAGGAAGATGTGTTTGAAAATTCAGCTTCTTTATAAATGCAAATAATCAAGTGCGTTTTTGTTGTCACCTAAAACTAAATGTGTCTGATTTAGGACACTGTGGCAGCAAATATATTGTCAGACGTCTGCGGTGTCGCGTGCAGCCCCTGGGTGCTCATGGGAGCTGTGCTGCACAGAGACATGTTTGAAAGGAGCTTAAGAGCTGCCAGGTTTAAGCAGTGACTCCTAATGAGATTACTGAAGCATGGAGGCCACAGCCAAACGTGATCCAGAAACAAACCAGCACTCGGATTTAGAGCCTCGTTGGACACTGTACCTGCAAGACTATTCGGTGCAAGGCAAGATGGCGTTTGCTAGGATCAGTGCATCAGATTAATTAAGACTTGAGTCAAATGAAAAATACAAGTAGAATTCTTGGTGCTTTAAAGTTAACTAGAGCTTCAGATATCATTTTCTTTTTTTAAACTGCAGGAATGGAGGCCACTTTTAAATGTAATTAATGGCCCAAGCTTTTAATTGATTAAAAATTCAGCAGGACCTCTGGATTGTTTCAGATTTGAATGATTAGGTGTTGCATTATTTAGACTTAAGAAACAGTCCAATCCGGCTGGTGTTTTATGTAATAAAAACATTCATCCTTTTGCTGTATTGTAGTAAAAGAGAGAGATGACTTGAAACATTTAGAATTAATTTTTGCCCCGGGATTGAAGAGGGATCTTGTTTATCTTTTGGCCAGTTAAAAATTTCAGCTATTGGTCTGTATTCTGGTGAGGTACAATTAGAGCTGGGCGATAAATCGATAACGATAATTATCGCGCGATATAAACTTCCTCGATAAACGATAACAAGAGGTCGATACATTTTCAATATAATATTTATGAGGCAAAGGCAGAACCAGAGAGCGCAACTCATTTGAAGCGCGTCACTTGGACTGTTTATCTGCTCGGATCAAAGTTTAAACGGCGGTGCGGCGCGAGCTTCACTAGAGCAGATGTGTTCACTCGCTGATTAGTCTCGATCAAACGGTGCTGTGAGATCCAGTGTGAAGCGCTTGCATTCAGCGAAGAACACAAATAACTCTGTTTACAGCCAGATGAAACCGCGCTGACAAACAGGAGAAACACCGTGCGCAACGATACAGTTAGAAGACTTTTTAATCTACAAATTGCCATTTACCATAGATTTACTGTAGTAGCACTAACTGCACCATGGTATTGTGTCAGAAATGTGTGTATTTGTGTCAGATTTTATTATTAATGTAGACATGTTTTAAATGTATTGAAGGAGGAGTAATGGTATATAATTACAGTATTTTTTTGTGATTAAGCTATAGCGTTTATGCATTTATACTAAATTTATTTAGACTAGCTACAGTTTTTCATTAGGGCTGTCGTGAAATGAAATTTCTCACTGAAATGAAATAATAATTATAAAAAATAAATTGTTTTCGTAATCATTACGTTCTCACCCCTTGGCGGAAAAATATACATGCTGTGTGGAGATTTAGGGAAATAGCCTACCTGTAATGGCCATATTCAGCAGCACGTATTTATAGGCTGCTGTCCCTTTAAATCAACTCGGTGTTCGTGCACCGTCTGAAACGCGTTGTTTTCTGCAACTTATTGCACTTAACTCTTTTTAACGTCAAGCAATTCTCTGCTATATGCATCGAACTAAACCTTTGACCTTTTGCAACGTTTTGATTTAAGTAGCCTATAATTAAAATGATTCAGATATCGCACGCCCTTGCGATATGCATATTGCGATATTTACATTTGCGATATATCGATAATTTCGATATATCGTGCAGCCCTAGTACACATTGTTATCATTACTAACTTATTTAATATTCAGTACACACGCACGAAGTGTAAAACGAGAAGGGCATAACCCTATGAAAAAAGAAAACACGCAAAAATCGCGGTTGCTGCGGTTCTTGCATTCCTCTGCGGTTTGCTCGTCAATAGCGTGGTATTGCAATATTGCGGTTACCGTGACAGCCCTATTTTTCATACAAATACCTAAAAACCATATTACATTTTTACTATGGTATTGAGGTGCTATATTTGTGGTTTTAACTGTGATTATCATGATCTAAATGTATGCTACTATGGAAGACCAGTGGTTAATAATAATAAAAAAAAAAAAAACCTCAGACAGTCAGAATAATTAAATTTCACCATATAAAAATTAGGTTGCTACAATACTTAGATATTACAGATTTTGATAATGAACATAAATCTACATCTGCAGCCTAACTTGAGCTACTATTAAATGTGTATTTCTAAGAGACAAAATGTTTTATATTATTATTAATATTATCAGGCAACACAAACCTGTTTCTTGATTTGAAACGATATTACTCATTAGAATGTGCAGAACTAAGAAATATTTTTTTTCTATTAAGATATTTATTTTAAGGAAAAATTGCTGTAAAAGTGTAAAGAACACTTTACATGAAGTGTTTGTTGTGTTCTAAAGAATAGTTTAAAACCACAATTAATGGTCTGGTTTTTACAACTTTCACATTGGAGCAAGAATCTGCCTTTAAACTTGAAAGAAATAAAAATTTGACATTTATCGTGATAATTATCGATATCGACTGATATGAAAAAACATTAGTGATAATTTTTTGGCCATATCGCCCAGCCCTAGGTACAGTTACAACCCTCTACACACACCTTGGCACGCTAGTAAATAATTTAGTTTACTCGCCAGACTGATATACTATTTTATACACGCGCGCACACACACACATACATGTGTGTATATACACTACCGGTCAAAAGTTTGGGATCAGTAAGACTTATAATGTTTTTTTTAAAGAAGTCTCTTATGCATTTATTCAAAATATAAATATTTTCTTACAATATAAATCTTTGCTATCTCTTCTTAACAATTTAACACATACTTGCTGAATAAAAGTTTTAATTTCTTTCAAAAAAAGAAAGAATAAAAATTGACTGACCCCAAACTTTTGGACAGTAGTGTATATTGTTAGAAAAGATTTCCATTTTAAACCAAATAAATGCAGCCTTGATGAGCATAAGAAACTCCTGTAAAAAAACATAAAAAATCCTTCTGATCCCAAAATTTTGACCGGTAGTGTATTAGGCTTGCCGCGATAGACTGTGCTGACGGTGATACTGGTGTTAAGCCGCAACACCGGTTACGTCACTTGCCCACCGCGTCACCGACCCCCACCCTCGTTTTGATATTTTATAGTAATAAAAATCAATTTAGTTCAGTAAAAGAACAGACACTACAATTAAAAACTGAACGCGGCTGCTCAATGCAGGGTGCGGAACGACCGTCGCATCACAGATCAGATTTCATTTATCCAGTGAGGAGAGTGAGTCCAGCTGACTGACAAGAAGTGCCACACCACTTTTACAAGCTATTTAAAAGCGAAGGAAAGCGAGGAAAAGAGGGAATGCCCCGCCCCCGCGGTGATACCGGTATTACCGGTGTTGTCACGTCGATTAACTGGTGGGAAAATTTCCTCACAGTCACAACCCTATAGTGTATATATATTTATATATATATGTATGTGATTCCACCAAATCAGCTTATCTTTGTAAAATGGCACAGCTTCTTAAATCTTAGCTTCTTAATCAGTCAATCAAGCATTATATTATGATATTATGATAATTTAGCACTATTTAATAATAGAACTATATTAATTTGAACTAAAACTTGGTAACCATTTATGAATGCATATTTGTTATTTTAACTTAGGATTAGTAGTAAAAGTACCAAAATGATCGACAAAGTAGTCCGTGTGACATCAGTTGTTCAACTGTAAAGTTTTGAAGCTACGAGAATACTTTTTTGTGCAAAGAACAAAGAAACGCCGGATCTGGGTCAGCGCTGCCTCATGCTCGTGTCATGATTAGTGTTGTTTTTGGCGGCCTGTTTTAATTTTAGTTTTAGTCTAGTCTTTGTGTGAAACTGTCATTTTAGTTTTTATTAGTTTTAGTCACCTCGTTTTCGTCACGTGATAAAGGTTCGTTGACGACGATATTTAGTCATAATTTTCGTTGACGAAAGCAACACTAGTCATGATACTGTCGTGAACGCACGTCCACAAGTAACATGGCCATTAGCACTATAAACACATGATGTCTGTTTCATTCATACTGGACGCCAGAGAACGCCCTCGCACAGAAAATCCACATATCCAGTCACAGAAGTAAAGAACTCATGACCCTCCAGGAAATCCCTTTTATGGACAAAGCCATCACTATTATATCTGTAACTGAGTAAACAGAACATATAAACGATTTGAATGATAAAACAAAGACAATAAACACTCGACTGCGGCAATATAGTTTATCTGTGTTATTTAAGCTATTTCTGGTATTTTCATAATAATTAAGTATATTTATAATAGGGTGACCATATTTTAGTTTTCCAAAAAAAGGACAGTAGGGGGCGGGGTTCGTGGGCGGGGCTTCACCTAACAGTATACGTAGCAAGGTTTTTTTTTTTGTTTGTTTGCTTATTTTGTTTTTATAATAAATAAAAAGAAAAGTAGAAAGAATAGAAAAAGAATAGGGAATGCCATTAGAATAGAGAGTGCTAGAGTTAGAGGGTCAAATGAAGATGAAAGTTTTTCAGCCGTTTCTTGAACATATTACAGACTCAGCTGCTTGGATTGAGCTGGGCAGGTCATTCCACCAGGAGGGAACAGTTAGAGGTTTAGCTTTAGGCATTTTAATTTAAGCATGTTTAGACTAGTTAACGGAAGGCTACCTGCTGCCATCAGAGCAAGTGTTATTACTGCATTCACACGCTCCTCGGATGCTCTCATTTCCCGAGTTGTGCTTTTAAGTTGGAATGTGAAAACAACATGGACACTCTCGTTACTACAAAGATTTGTTGGATTTGTATTATTAGAGCTTTCCCACTTGAGTTCACGTGCATTTTCTCAGTTGGGAAATTATTTTTGACGTGCGGTGCCGGTGATGATGTTTCTTACGTCCGTTTCGGAGAACCAGAGGACAAATATTTCAATCGATCGCTCAGGCATGGCACCGAAATGAGGCACCGAAATATGCGTTCTGATTCGGTTCTAGTACATACCAGTTACATAGGTACTAGGGCTGGCCAAAAAATCGAATGCGATTTTCATGCGAATCTCGTCAGTAAAGCCGCTTCTGGTGATTAGTAGTAAATTTTGTGTAGCTTGTCAGTGATCTACGGCTCTGTGTAGTACATGCCGCTCCAGCTGAAAGCACGTGCTGGAGATTTACTACTAATCACCAGAAGCGGCTTTACTGACAAGATGCGCATGAAAATTGCATTCGATTTTTTGCACAGCCCTAATAGGTACCGGTGCCATATTGGCCCAACCCTAGTAGTTACCTTGCTGTCTATGGGAGGGTCAGAGAGCCCTCATATTTCATCAAAAATATCTTAAATTGTGTTCCGAAGATGAACAAAGGTCTTACGGGTTTCGAACAACACGAGGGTGAGTAATTAATGACAGAATTTCAATTTTTGGGTGAACTAACCCTTTAAGATATTGTTGGTCATTCAGGGTTTCTGTAAAAAAATATATAATAGTAATAGATAATAGTAATTATTATTAAAAGATATTACTACTACTAATTCTACTACTATACTAACAATAAACAACTCACTAAGGATTAATGAGCTGCTAGGTTCATGAATATTAATCACGTTGTCAGCGTTCGCTCTAACTGATTTGCTGAAATCAAAACAGGGACGGTAATAGATGAGCACCAGCCAATGAAATTGCCACTTGCGCATTAGCTCCGCCCACTACAGGAGAAACTGGCATATCTTCTGCTTGTTCTTAAAAACGGAATAATTCTAAATGAACGTTATTTTGACTGGAAAATATAACAAAAATATAGTTTACATGTAGCGTGTTGAGTCAGCGTGGCAAGTAAGACTCTCGCTCTCTCTCTTTGCATGTGTGAGAGAAACAGTGCTCTCAGCAAAGCGACGGCGAGTCACGCGCCTTCACACTAGAGTTTACGGTGCGTCAAATACAGGTGCGCTGCGCATCCATTGAGATGAACTGAAACAGCACATATCGCTTGACGGAGAGTACTCCGTGTTCAGCGAGTGAAAATATATCTGTGCTAAACTTGTAATTAGCCTCTAACACACACTTTGTGCAAATTGCTTTCCCATATGAAAGGTACATCAGTTGTTTATAGACAGCAGCAGGTTGGTGACCAGGTCTCTGTGCGTCCTCTCCACAGGCGAGGATGATGGTGTGTGGGAGAGCGGTCTGTCCTACGAATGTCGAACTCTTCTCTTCAAGGCCATTCACAACCTGCTGGAGCGCTGTCTGATGAACCGTAGTTTCGTACGCATCGGAAAATGGTTCGTCAAACCCTATGAAAAGGACGAGAAGCCCATTAACAAGAGGTAAGAATACTATTTCTGTTCGGATGTTCTTTCATTTACTCTCATTGTCTTAAATTGATTTTATGTTATCTGTATCTGATTTTATGTTATCTAATCCTTATCTGTAGATAAGGATTAATTTGATCACTGCTTTGATGGAGCTTGCAATTTTTGCATCCTCCACTGAGGTACTTGCATTAGAGAAGCGCTTGTTTATGAAGCTCAGGTTTCTATACAGAGTAGGGGTCGACCGATATGTGTTTTTCAGGGCCGATACCGATTATTACAGATCAAATATATTTTGAACCGATATATATGTCTGGTGTAAAAATTAAAATTAATGTCAAAATTAAGAATAACAAGGGCTCTGACAAAAACTGCCTTCCCTGGTGTTGGTTGAGTGTAGTACTCCCACAGTAAACTCTTTATTTTAAAGAGTTAAACTCTTTATTTTTTGGCAAACAAAGGGTTTACTATTAAAATTAAAACATGGAAGAAATAGCATATTGTGTGATTATTCTTTTAGACAAAAGTTGTAATAATTGTTGTAGTAATCAGGGGTTAAAGCAAAAACCAAACCCCATTCCTCAGCCATACCTGTCACACACCCAGTTTAAGAGCAGTGTTTTTCTTCTTGTAATCAGGAGCGCTTGTCCTCCTAATTAAAAAAATTAAGGAGCACCTTCTGATCAATAATCAAAAATTCTGATCAAAAATGTGCCTTCCTAATATGAGGTGAAATGATTTACAGGGGCATTTTCATTTTACCTTTGCAATAGCATCATTTTCATCTGTAAAATTCAAAAATTTGTAACGTGCAAATGAACCTGCGGGAATGAGTATAATTATTATTAATAGCCGCAATCCTGCGTCTGAAATTCAAGACCTTCTCTGTATTCTCTGCTAATAACCCGACTGTGAATGATGCGAGCGACGTTATGTTGTCAGTGAGAAGCTGCAGCCGTGGCGGGGATGAATAGTATTTTTGCGCCTTAATATTTAGATACTAGTCCATATTGCGACTCTATTTAAGTGTACTGACCTACTTTTGATTAATTCATCCAAACTTTGACAAATTCCGTGACATTCCGCGTCATACAGTAAATTCCATTTATATGACTGGATTCCGCGATTCCGTCCGCGTTTTCCGCATCGTGGAAATCATAGATAATATTGAGGTGTTATGCAACTTCAGTGTAACGTTAGTGGATTGGGATCTATTGCAACTTAAGCAACGTCTGCTGCTGCCTTACCTTTGAGAGACAACTGATGCGTGATCACTGAAGCAGCTCCAGTTAGCAAGCGCTTTTGGAGTGAGAGTGAATTCCGCATTGATTGGTCGGACTCATGACTCCAAACAAATCAGATGAGTGGTGGGCGGAGACTGCTTTAGGCCACAGAGTGGTAAGTTCTGACAGGCTGCATCAGAGACGAATAGCGCGTTTCAAAATTAAGTTATTTTATCGGCGAATCGGTTTTGAAAATGACCGATACCGATAATCATAAAATGCTTAATATCGGCGCCTATAATCGGTCGACCCCTAATACAGAGTAAGATCTAGACCAGGTGGCCTCAAATCAACCACACTTGCTTCACAGTCTGACACCAAAACGTGAATATCAAAGCATATTTACACACCATCTCAGTGGGGATTTGAATACAGACCTGGGTGCGTATCCAGTAGGGCTGTGTATCACCAGCAAAGATACGATACGTATCACGATACAGAGGCCACAATACGATACGTATCACGATACATGACTGCACTGAATTTCACCTCCGCTCACAGAATTTAGAAAAACAGCTGTTTATTAAACACTGCTTACTATAGTGCCATTTCTAACTATTGGCAGAGCAGGCAGTTGACCTCTGCATTATGAAGGGCCTCCATAACTGTACCACAGTACAATATAGGTAATGGCATATGTACATGGTTGCCAGGTTGACAAAGATAAGTAGCACACTTAGCAGATATTTCCGTATTGCGCAAGTGTAAAGCTTTGTTTTGGGGATTACGTCTCTTTATATCAGGCAATCCAGTTGTGTTCCTCTGCGGCCAGATTAAACCTTGTTGTAGCCTATATATGCTTTATTCATTATTTTTTAGAAACCTCGCACTTTTCTACTCTTTTTTTAAACGTTGTAAAATTTTAAACAAATTAAGCGTGGTCCACTGCTGCACACATGCCACAATATCGATACAGGGCCAGCTGTATCGATACTCGTATCGTCAAATCTCTGTGACGATACATCGTCGTATCGGTATTTTGAACACAGCACTAGTATCCAGAGATTGACTACTTGTGCTATAGTGCAATAATATTTTTTTTAATGCCGTTCTCAGACTGCAATATGCTCTTGTGTGTTTGTGTACATTAGCTTCTTGCTGGTGTGCAAGTGCTCTGTCTCCAGCGCTGGATTTCTCCCTGTCAGCATCTGTGCTCTTTGATCAGAAACTGAGACGACGTGTGTAGAGGTGGAAAAAAAAAAAAGAGCAGCTTGGCTTTTCTCTGCCCTCTGCCACAGTTCTCTCCTCACAGCGTCATTTATTTGTGCTCTTCTCTTATCTTGCTCAAGGTCATTTATACACTCTATTAGCATAGCCAGACAGCATTCAAGTAGGTTCAGAATATTTTTTTAAATTTTTTTTATCATACAACAATTCACAGCAATGGTTGAACATCTTCAAATGCAAAGCAAGATATGTGTTTGAGGTCTTGTTTAATACTGAAATTAATATTTTAATCCTAGAGTCTTTGAATTTTGAAGGATCAGAGGCTGTTTGTTAAACACGGTTAAAACACACATTCCGTTGAGGTCTGTTAACAAGGCTCTAACTGTGAGTCTGTGTTTTATTGCTCTGTCTGTCTGCAAATCACTATGAAGTGACAGAAAAAAGGAACAACAGCGCTTCCTCCTTTAGCTCACCCTCTTTCACTCACACACAGGCACTTTCCTTCCCTCCCTCCCTCTTTCTATTAGTAGTTTAGATGGTGTGTTGAAGATTTAGCAGTCATAGAGATTGTTTCTCTAATTTTCTAATTTACTTTTTTTTTTTTTTGCCACTAGCATTTGAAACCAAACGACCACCATGACTTAACATGCACAGCATACAGACTCATTAATTATTAATTGAATACATGCATATTTACTACATATTTTCAACTCTTTGTCCCTCTCTCCTGTTGTAAACGAATAAAACGTATAGACTCCTTCATCCATTAGATGTTTGAAGCAAAGGTATGTGCTTGTAACATTTGCTTCTTACATTATTGTTCAAATGTTTGGGGTCTGTAATGTTTTTGAAAAGTGTCTTATGCTCACCAAGGCTGCATCTATTTAGTCAAAAATAGAGTAATATTGTGAAATTACATTTGCAAATAGGGATGCACCGAATGTTCGGCAACCGAAATTATTCGGCCGAAAATAGCAAAAAAGCCGAATAAGCGAAAAGACTGAATAACTTGTACCGAACAATGATATGACGCGATCAAATAGCAACCAGCGCGCTGTAGCCTGTATCCTTTCATATCAAAGCACGAAATAAACTACGTGCATGCAATGCCGTGGTCAGTTAAGTCATGAATAGGGATGCACCGAATGTTCCACAATCTAAATTATTCGGCCGAAAATAGCAAAAAAAGCTCTTTCGGTGTTCGGCCGAATAAGCGAAAAGACCGAATAAATTTTACCGAACAATGATATGATGCGATCAAATAGCAACCAGCGCAGAGTGAGAGGCGCACACTCTTTATTATGCAGCTCACACGTCAGCCAGGTGGAAGCATTTAAACTGTCGGAGAAAGACGCAAAAATCATTACAAGCACCGACAGCGAGAGACTGTTTAGGACTGCATCGCATGTCTTCAATGAGAAGAGGAAGGCAAGCTTTGAATAGCAAGCTTTTTAATTTATGCAATGGTGAAAAAAAAATTTGGCAAAATACATGGGGGAAAAAACTTGAAAAACCGTGTTCGGTATTCGGCCTTCGGCCCAGTGTTTTTTTTTAATTCGGTTTCCGCTTCGGCCAAGAATTTTAATTTCGGTGCATCCCTAATTGCAAATAGTACTGTTTTCTATTTTAATGTTTTATAATTGTATTTATTCCTGTGATGGCAAAGCTGAATTTTCATCGGCCATTAGTCCAGTCTTCAGTGTCGCAGGATCCTTCAGAAATCATTCTAATATGCTGATTTGGAGCTCAAAAAACATTTCTTATTACTTTCAATGTTAAAAATAGCTGTGCTGCAATAATGTTTTATACATGTATTTATGCATGTCTTTACTGTCACTTTTGGTAAATGTAATAGACCTGTAGACCTGGCTGAATAAAATTAATTTCTTTAAAAAAAAAAAAAAATCTTACTAACCACAAATGTTTGAACGATACTGTACATTTAGACACAACCATTATTGTCAAAGTAGTGCATGATTTGTTTATGTCGAGAGTTTCTGCAGAGTCTGGTCTGGTCTGTGGGCTAAATTGATCAAGCATATGCTCACTGTCTGCCGCTGGCCGCTTGGTTGTTACTTTAAATGCGTAACGTTAATTAAGCTATGTGAGTACTGCTCATGTCTGAAAATAATATATGAAAAACTAAATTATTTTACGTAAAAACATTAGGCTATAGCTTATATTTATTTAGTACAGTTTTAAAATAATGTAAAAACTTAAATTGAATTGTAAAACTGAAAGTATTTTTTTTTATTGTGTTCAGCACGGTGGGCCGCATTAGAATTCATGACGGGCCGCGGGTTGAGAACCACTGCGTTAAAGAGACCTTGATATATGACACAGTGCCCTAATGAAAGCCAAATCTTGATGTACATGATGTCCCTGTATCTTGGATCAATTAATGTTGCAGGTGCACTATATTTGTCTTCCATGACGCTAACCATTTTTCTTTTTATGTTGCGCGTCAACTCCGTGTCTTCCTCGGTTGGGAGCAAAATATCCTCAGATAATAACCGTAGGACTGGTTTAACAGAGGACGCTGTAACTGTCTTCTCGGAAGACAGCGCATCTGTAAAATCCGTGACCTTCTTCAGCGCTGCATTAACGGATTCTAGGACTTCGATGTATATATATTAAAGCTGTTTTTAAATTTTACCGAATTATAAAATAAACTTTCACTAACAAAAAAAAAAAAAAGTGCGGTGATGACGGTGAAGACCTCAACACCGCGGTCGGCATCTAATTACCGCGGTTATGCGGTAATGCGGTTATCGTCACAGCCCTAGTCTGTGGTCAGATTTAATTCATAACACCTAATGTCTCATATTGGAAAACTCTGGTTCCTCATTTCCTCATTAAGAGTCAGACTGTGTGGTAAAACATCTTAATGTGTGTAAGTGGACGTTTTGTACTCCCTTCATCCCTATGACAAGATAATATGAATTGAAGGGATCTGATTCTCAATCGGTGCTCACTGAGCCTTTTAAATAACAGACTCAGAGGCATAAGAGCGGAGAACAAGGTGTAGTAATGGGCTGTTTGGTGATTAGCATTTCTGCCTGCTACACTGATTCCCAAAGCCTGCTTGCATTTCTCTTGGTGCCAAATCCCTCAGTGATGGCTTGTGTGTTCAAGTCTTAAGCTTGTGTATTTTTTCCACCAAGGAGGTGTTTAATTTTGTCCCCGAAGAGCCATCATAGCAGAACACACGTGTCCCTTAGAGGATATCACCTGTCACAAATATGGCAGTGTGTTCCTGCATGCCATAACTCAAAACACCTCGGATTCCTCACAGGCCTCCATTCATAAACTGGCAGGGGCATCTTAACCGATCCTTTTTCAAACCAGATATTATAATGATGTGATGTCAACATTCATTTGTAGCATTGATTGATTTTCTTTTTAAAAGTTCAAAAGTTTGGGGAGGTTTTTTTTTAATAAAGAAATTAATACTTGTATTTAGTAAGCACACATTATAATGATTGAAAGTGATGGTAAACAATTTTACAAAAAAAAAAAAAATTAAAATAAATGCTGTTCTTTTGAATTTTTACATTTGTTGAAATTGACAACAGTTATAAGTTAAGTTGTAATATTTCACCGTATTATTAGTTTTTCTGTATTTTTGATCAAATAAATGCAGGCTTAATGAGCAAAAGAGACTTCTTTCAATAACTTTAAAAATCTAACCGACCCCAAACTTTTAAACCGTAGTGTAAATGTTTTGTGATTGTTGTTTTTATGTTGTCTTTAACCTCTGTGGACTGTTTAGATTAGGTAAGGTGTAGTGTTGTCACGGTACCAAAATTTCAGTATTCGGTACCAATACCAGTGAAAATCCACGGTTCTCGGTACCAATTTCGGTACCAAAGCAAAACACAAAAACATGCTAATTGAACAACATTTTTATTAATAACGTTAAACAAAAATTAAATGTACAAAACCAATGCCATTCGTTATACTTATTTAAAATTGTTTCAAGTTTTTCCACAAGTAATACAAGTATGAAAAAAGTAAAGTTTCACCCAAAAGTTGAGTCATAGTTCTGCTGCCACTGAAAGACATCTGTAAACTGTTGTAGTTTGATGCGTTTCCTCTTGAGGTCGCCACTGCTTTTAAGAAGAGGTTGCCAGGTTTTGACAACAAAACCCACCCAATTGCGTTTCGAGGGGGTCCCCTGTTAAAAATCACGTTCTGAGGATAAAATACGCATGTTTTGGCGGGGTTCCCCTGGTAAAATTCGCATTCCAGGGGCTAAATATCACGTTAATGGGTCGTTTTTCAACCCGCGGACATGAAAAACAACCCGTGGCAACAGTGTTAAAGCAGCCCAATTCCGCGGGAAAACCACAGACTTGGCAACACTGGAAGAGGATAGCTTTCGGATAGCGCATCAAGAACCGGGTTGACCGGGTACTCGGTACCACCGGTACTTAAAAAAAACCTGGTACCGTAACGTTTTCATTTTTTTAATACCGACTTGGTACCGAAATACCGGGTCTTTTGACAACACTAGTAAGGTGTGTATAAGGAGTGGAGCTGTACTCGCAGTGCAGACATACACACTTGTGTTCTCTTTTGAGGGATTACCATAGTAAACCTGCTAGACTTCAGGCCTGTGTTGTCCCCACCTTTACTTGTCCTGACGCCCGTCCTCTAGATCCTTCTGCATGGAAAACACAGACAGCCTCTGCAGCATCGCTGGCTTCCTCTCCCTCTCTCTCTCTCTCTCTCTTTCCTTGCAGGTTTTTTAAGAATTCCAGCTCGTGAATAGACCCAAACCCTTTCTGTTCTGTTCTGTTCTGTTGTCTTGAGAATGAGCGCACAGTGTCTTGTGGTTTCACTATAATTAGAGGATCTGTGGGGAAGGGAGCTCGGAAGCTAGGCGCCGAGAAATGCCAGAGAACTTTTGTTGTATTAGATTTTCTTATTTATTTTGAAATGTTAGCACACTCCAGCCATATATAGATCTGTGTAGTTTATTCATGTGTTTGTTGTAACTATGCTCAGTCACTAGGTGGTTCTCTCATTGGCTGGCTGTACTGTCACACGGCGCTGCTCTGTAACCAAACCCCGATGTGTTTTAGCTGCTTACATCATCCTTCATACGGGTCAGCTGTGATCGTGCGCACTCTCTTTCTCTCATGGTGGGTATGAGTAGCAGATCTGTTACCATGGCTAATCCACAGATCCAGTGTGTTCTTTTATGGGCAGTGTTCACAGGGGAGCTGGGTGATGCGTGAACCAGTGTAGATAATGATGCATTCCCTGCACGTGACTGCACATTACTCAACAATTATTGTGATGTAATGTCGCAGTCATACTGTAAAGGGTATTTAAGATGCATCTGTGATTTTTCTGTTTGTTTAGTAGGGCGGCGGAGGAGACAGACTGCAGCTGCAGCGCTGAATATATCCATTAGGATACCTGCATGCATGAAACCGCACACATTTCTCCATATCGGTACACACCCACAGAAATCTCACGTAATAAAATCATGCGCTTGCGTAGGCACAAAATCATTTGCATGCAGAAATGCACGCACGGTCTCCCTTGACACGCACACCCATGACAAACTATAGGGGTTTGCACACAACTGTCACAAACGCATTCACATACCAGCAGATGCAACATCTTTTCAGTGATGGGATTCTGCAGAGAACGAAGCGGCATGTGATCTGGTGTGTTTATCTATTATGAATGAACTTGCTGTAGCTATACTGCTAAAAGGATGAATTTGTCCACACCAGGTTTCTCGGTCACAACCAGGCACGCACAGAATCTTTGCTCTTATGTTTACAGAATTGGTACATCTATAATTTGCAAAGTTCAATAGATCCAGTCTCCCAATAAATGTATGTTCATTAGTGATGCACTGAAAATTCAGGATGTACTTGGCTGAAAGCTGAAACTGAAAATACATGTTATATAATAATCAATTCATCAAATGTATTTAATAATCAACATTCAAAAAAAAAAACTGAGTTGTACAAGCATTTAAATTGAACATGTCAACTTTTTAATAACAGAATTGTGTTTCTACTCCAATTTGTTGTTCAAATGTAAACATTTAAACTGTGGCTGTAATGTTTTCATGAAAGATTTATGTAAACATACATTAAATAATGTAGACAACAGCTTAATTAAAATATGATATGTATAGGGATGCACAATATATCAGCCACCATATTGGTATCGGCCGATAAATGTTCATTTTTACTGTTATCGTTATTGACCTGATAAGAGAATTTGGCCGATATTTTAAAGCCAGTACATAATGCATTATTTCCTTCAGAGACACTTCAGATGCGCACTGTTCACCATGATGGATTTTAGTTGCTTGAAATATGATTGGAATCACTTCGAAAAGGAAATTGCAATTAAGTGCAACATATGCAGGGCAAGTCTTTCATATTGGCTACATAAAATTATAAGAACATGTACTATAAAATAATCTTTGTGCACCCGTGTTTTAACTAACGTAACATTGTTACAGGAAGAGCACATCCACAATGGAGCTACTCCTTCATGACTAGCACAGTTAAGTTTGCTTGTGCATTTGCAGCCTTTTGTGCAATTGTACAAGGATACTTGCAGAGCACAGTATTTCAGGCACAAATAGTGGCAGAACACAGAAGTGAACAGAAATCAGTGTTCACGTGCATCTGCGTGGCTCTCACCGCGTCTACACCAGACGCGAGCGGTGCGGCGCGACACAACAAATCCCCGACAGTAAACTGATGCCGCGTTATGACGTACTGACACAACGTTCAAATGATATGCAACGGTCGCTTTGTCACGTCCAGTGTATTCTCCTTCTTTCCAAAGCGCTTGGGAGCTTGTGCTTTCGTGGCGTCTGCCGTTGCTAAGCGACCGTGACCTGCGCTCTCCGCGACGACGCGGAAGTTTCAACAAAGGATAAATGGATTTCCAGCACTGGAAAATCCCTTGCAGTAGCTCTGCTACTAATTTTATTTAAAATGGGTATCTCTGTACAGCTGTCACGTCCGGTGTAGACACTGTGTCTGTGTGTGAGCAAAGAAAACAATCAGTATAAATATAACGATCAGTATACTAAACATCGCACATCCTGCGATGTGACTATCGCGGATGCGCACATCGCGATATCGATGCTGAAACGATAGAATGTGATTGGTTAAGTTAATAGAGCATTTATAGTGTGCTTCAGTTTACCAGTGATCATCTTTAGCTCAGCGCATACAGCTCAAACAGCAGTGCACAACATTAATAACTATGATTGGGACTGTCATATATATATATATAACATTACAATGCGAACATTATATATTAAAATGTTGTGAATACTTTGATTTTTAGTTGCCGTGATTCAGTGCGTTGTTACAGGAAGTGCACATCCACAACAGAAGTTACACATTCTGGTTAGCACGTAACTGAGTTCACTTGTGCATATGCGTCATTTTGTGCATGTATTAGTTGTAATATTATGTTTATGTTGTATAAATATCTGATTAATCTCACACAGGATGCATTTCCTTGAGTTAGATAAACTGCTAGCAAAGCACTTTAGTTTACCGGTGTTCATTCAGCTCTTCAACTTCAGTGCACGCAGCTCCAACAGCAATACACAACATTAAGAACTATAATTGGGAATGTCATAGACATAACATTATAAAGAGAACATTACCATAATAAAAAGTTGTGAATTCTTTGGGTTTATTATTTGTGTTTCAGTTTATTATTACGGGAGAAGCCATGAGCACATCCATAACAGGAGTTACACATTCTGACTTGCACATACAAGTTCAAGTTCACTTGTGCATTTGCGTATTTTTGTGCACATATAAGTTGTAATATTATGTTTATGTTGTAGAAATATCTGATTCTCATAAAGCCTAATTAACCTGCTAACAGAGCGCTTCAGTTTACCAGTGTTCATTCAGCTCTTCAGCAACAGCGCACGTGACGCAGCTCAAACAGCAATGCTGCTATTTGAAACAGTAATTTAATTTAAGATGTTTCTTTTTCAAAATCATTGATGCATTATTAATAATAACCACCACTTTTATTTTTACCTAATTATTTTCATCAACAATATAAGTTTAATTAAAATCATTTCATTATTCTCTGTGTGGAGGTTATTCCGTTTTATCCATGGCACGTGCATTTTGATTCTTTACATGCAGTAATGTTGACCAGTGACTTTTTTGTCATCTCAAATATTATATACAAATTTGGATTTCGATTTATCAGTTATCTGTATCGGCCAAAATTGCATTCCAAAAGGTGCATCCCTAAATATGTAAAATAGTGCATATATTTAGAGTTTTTTTCTAGTAGTTTTCTGGACTATCAAGTTTATGTGGACTACGTGTCACCAGAGAGTTGTTAATTTTTTATTTAAAAAATTCAGTCAAATTAAAAAACAATATGCATGGATGAATTGTTGACAATAACATGCATTTAGAAAACGCCGAATTTTCAGTTCATGCTGAATTTAAAGAGGTCATTATGCTTTTAGCTTCCAGTAGGAATTTGGTGCTCTGTTTCACAAATGTTACTATGTTTAAATACATTTAGCATAATTCAGCAGATTTCCTCCCTAAAATGGGAAGTAAAAAAATCTGCATATTTTGTCTGGGCCTTTCCTGTCATTGCAATTTGGATGGGAAACAAACAGTAGATCCAGTGTGTGTGCGCACAGTTGTTTCATGCTGAAATTTCAAAGGCATGTCCAGATTATATCATTTATATCGTCTGATAACCATTTTTCTACCCATCAATCCTAGACAGCTTCAGATAAACACACTATAGTAAATCTGGGCTGGTGTAAATCTAGAACCCTGCTCAAACTACAGCTCCTAACTCCACGAGTTCCACGAGTCTGATGTGAGATTCCTGACATTCCAGAACTCCTACTCGCTCACTTCCCATTCCTGTTCTCCATTCTCACACACTTAATCGCTGACACTACACACTGGCCATAGATGCTGAAATGTCAACTCTTTTTCTCCATTTGTATCCCCGTTTCTTTTCCTTTTCATTCTCATCTGTCTCGTCTTCCTCTCCTTGGATGCTCACTACACTCTGACTCGCCTTGATTCTGTCTTCATCAGAAGCTCCTATCTTTGCTCTAGGGGAGTGAGTGTGTGTGCATGCAGAGTGTCTGTTTTGGAGAGATTTACAATCCGTGGAGATGTTCCAGGGTCTCCGGTCTGGCACCTCACCCTATTTTCAAAAAGCATGTTGATTAAAATAGTCTTTTTTTTCCTGTAAAGTTTAATTTTGAGGTTGAAAATTAATGGGCAGTACATTGAGGAAGTTAGGGTGGAATGCCCTGCTTTAGAGGGGTGTGTTGGCTCAAGGAGCATTATAGAATAAATCTACATAAGCTTGGATGCAAAAGTCCACAAAGAAAGAAAAAATAAGCAAAAATGTCTGGATTTTTGTACCTCAGAAATTACACCATTTAAAGCCAAATACGGTATCTATGGAGCATCGGTATGTATTGTTTTCTGTTTATTAGTTTTAAAAACAAACTTTGCAACTTTACAGATCTTCTTTATGCACCAAGAGCTTGTAACACTCCAAAGAGAAAGGAAAAATTGAAATCGCATCATATGACCCCTTTAAAGTGTTCTTCAAAACCCATCCATGTGCGGCTGTTGTGATAATCTTTGTAAAGATTGAGTCTCCAAGGTGTGCAGCCAATCAGGTTGTCTTTTAGTTCAAAAGTTGGCTTTGTATTTAGTGAAAGCCTGTTACACAAGATCAATAAACATTTAATTAGCATAAGTGACTGTTGACTAACAAATGTTTTGTTTGAGAAAAGTCTCACCGGGTTTGTTCAGCTGTTATATGACGAGGCAAACAGTTAAAGCGCGCAGAATACGAGCTCTAGTCATCG
Source organism: Sinocyclocheilus anshuiensis (assembly GCF_001515605.1). Taxonomy (NCBI): domain Eukaryota; kingdom Metazoa; phylum Chordata; class Actinopteri; order Cypriniformes; family Cyprinidae; genus Sinocyclocheilus; species Sinocyclocheilus anshuiensis. Next base: position 564,749 of record NW_015546055.1, on the reverse strand, counting down.
AGTCTAGAGGCTTTTTAAGTTCTCTTATTGTCTCTTAAGCGCTTTAAAGGCCACACTTTATGAATGAGTGAGAGGATGCTCTCCTCTGTGTGTGTGTGTGTGTGTATAAAGGCTTTGTTTGGAGGATCTTTGATGGATGCAGTAGACAGTGTATGTTTGTGTGTTAACTGACATTGCTCTGTGGTCGACTGCTTTAATCTGAAGGTATTTCAGAGAGTCTCAGTTCTCTATTTGTGGTAAACACGCTGCTGTTAGTAATGCACTTCTTTACCGTGGCTGACGTCTTCCAGGGGTTTAGTTTGGAGAGAGGATGTGTAACGGCATGTTCTACAGTTGATCACCTGATCTTGCTACTGCTGTTGGTCAGGTGATGGAAGACAGACAGTTTGTCATGTGTTATAGAAATGTGGTGTGTTATAGGGATAGTTCGCTCAAAACTAAAAAATAATTTGTTGTCATGACTGTTAGTTACCACATCATTTCTCGTTTAACATTAAAGGGGTCCTATTATGCTTTTTCACTTTTTCAACTTTAGTAAGTCTGTAATGTTGCTGTTTGAGCATAAAAAAGATCTGCAAAGTTACAAAGTTCAAAGTTCACTTCAAAAGGAGATATTTTATTAAACAGAAATCACTTTTCAAAAACTACAACGAACGACTCGTTTGGCCTACAACAAATATTTTCCGGGATTTGTGATATCACAAATACCGATGAATGGGACGAGACCTGGTTGAGCTGCACTAGAGAAGGCAACGAGTGTTATCACTATGTCGGAGACACGCTAGCTTTCCCAAGGCAGACGAACTTAGAGTGGTTACAATCATCCGGGTTTAAATCGCACTCAAATTGATTTGATTTTGACACTATATTTACACTGAAGCTAGCAAGCAGCTATGGTAAGGGGCCTGACATTTCCCGACCAGGCGCCGAGTGGTGCCAATCACAATACACACTAGCCCAGCTAACCAATCACAACACATTTCGTATTTCAGAAGGTGGGCCTTCATTTGATACAGGAACTATTCGAGCAGTTCATGCCAGACTGGGGAGAGAGGTGTTGTAATAATGTAAAATATGTGAAAAATGTGTTTTTCGAACAACCTAGTATGAGAGCCTGTTCTAGTACACCCCCAAAACTAAATCAAGACTTTGTAAAAGAGCATAATAGGACCCCTTTAACAAACCGGTGATTTTTAGTGTTATTTATATAATATTACGGTGTTTGTTAATATTTTGAATTGGCTTTTATTTTTATATTTTCTGTTTTCATTTTAATTTAGGTAAATATTTTATTAGTGTTTTTTTTTTGTATATATGTAAGCTTCTTTTTTTTTCCAGTTTTCATTTTGGTACTTAAACATGTCTACGTCACTTGAACTTATTTCTTGAATTTTTTCATCTAATATTTATATTTTATTTCAGCTTTATTTCAGTTAACAAAAACTATTTTAATAGGTTTAGCTTTAGTTAACAATAACAACACTGTAACACACTCATGTGACTGAAGCGTGGCTCATCCAGTAGCTCAACATGACAAGACGGTTAAATGCAAGACAATTAGATGTAAATTATGTTGGATGCTTTTCAAACCACTGTGCCAAGGGGCCGCAGACACCACCTGTTTGTGTGCCTTGGTGTGCTGTGTGTGTGTAAAGTCGTTGACTTGAGATATGAAGTGTGTTTGTGGTTTTTGTAGTAGGAGTTTTCTACGCCCTGACCAGAGCCACTGCTTTCAGGAAGTCAGTAACAGCCCAATACTACAGCTGTGGAATGTAACCTCTCTTTTTCTCTTATTTTCTCATGCTGTTTTTCTCATCACAAGCTGTTTTTAATTATGTTAATGCTCTTTTTTTCTTTAGTCTGGTCCTTTTTCCCTCTAAACCTCACAAATAGGTTCATGTTACCTATTTGTGACCTCTTACCCTTTCTTTTCTTCCTTTCTTGCTTTTTAGCTGGAAATGTGCAGTCATCATGATTATCTGGTGTCATCAGGAGTAGTGGTGTCCTGAGCTCTTGACTAGTGCGCGGACCAAAAATTGTTTTGCAGTTGCGTTTGTTAAAAATATAGTACTGTTCAAAAGTTTGGGTTTGGTACGATTTTTAAAAAATGTTTTTTGGAAAAAGTATCTCATGCTCAAGACTGCATTTATTTGAACAAAAATACAGTAAAAGTAATATTGTGAAATATTATTGCAATATAAAATAACTTATTTAACTTAACTTAAATAGCAATTTTTATTATGGATGGATGCACTTTATTTGCTTCAAAATCTCTACACACATTTACTGCCATTATAAAGCTTGGAAGAGCCAAGACGTTTTTTAATATAACTCTGACACATACACACTGCAGCTAAATTCAGTTGTCAATATAACTTTTAGTGTTTAATCCTGTTCTCTACACACACACACACAGTAATTTATGAAAGTGACCACTGCATTCTACAACCGAATTAACAAATGAAAAACGCAGGTAATGACAACCACATTTTACAAAAATTCAACACAGTGTGTACAGAACTGAACTGAGCAACTTGTTGTTAATGACATATTTTAACGCGAGTTGTGTCTCTTTTGTATGTGCAGTGCAAGAAGTCACAGGGTACATTTTAACTCATTGGTGTTGCCAGATCTTGCTAGAAAAAACAACAAGAACAAATATGAACATAAACTCAAACCCAGTTGCGTTATCTTGAAAATAAGCCACGTACCAAAATATAGCATCCCGCACCTGCCTACTTTATTAACTCCATAAACTGGACTGCTTCATGAGCTGAGCCCAAACAACAAACCCAGAGATAACTTAAAAATCATTGATTAAAAGAGGACATGGCAACCTTTCAAGAGTGCTCTCTGTAAAGTAGCCTTCCAAACAAAAACAAAACACGACAGCTCTGTTTATGGTGGTTTAGTTAAAATCGCTGAACAGTCTTTGGTCACTGTAATTCACTCCTGTATTGTGACTCATGAAACCACACATTGTGTCCGTGGCATCCTATGATGGCAAAGCTGAATTTTCAACAGCCATTACTCCAGTCTTTAGTGTCACTTGATCCTTCAGAAATCATTCTAATATGCTGATTTGCTGCTCAGAAAACATTTCTTATTATCAATATTGAAAATGGTTGTGCTTCTTAATATTTAGTGGAAACCATGATGATTAAAGGTATTTTTTGATTCAAAAGTTCAAAAGAACAGCATTTATTTAAAATACAAATCTTTTGTAACAATGTAAATGTGTCTCTTTTCACCAATTTATTACCTCTCTGCTGAATAGGAGTGTTAATTTGTTAAATAAAAAAAAAACACTGTCCCTAAACTTTTTGGAACTTTTTGTCCCTTTTGAATAAAACCACATAAACACATTTCATTACACCAAATACACCAAATAATGTTATTTTTAGCAGCAACATATGACCCTTTTAAGTATTTTTATTGGGCTATTTTTTTCTTTGCTTATATGTGACAAACACCACAGTTAAAGATGAAATTTTATTAATGTTTGGTATCCTTCTGATGATGAATTGCGCAGGGATAAGGTGTCTTAAAGGGATAGTTCACCCAAAAATGAAAATTTTATGTACTGTTCAGTTTCTTGCACAGACCGATCGTTTCGTGTCTTTACACATCAATGTATCGTCACAAGCCGCAGGGTGTAATTTGGTTTTGTGTATGTTTTTTTTGACTCTCAAAGCCGTGATTCCCATTCACTTCCATTACATGACTGACAGACTGCAACGGTTTGAGTTAAAAATCTTCGTTTGTGTTCTACTGAAGAAACAAAGTCACCTACATCTTGGATGCCCTGGGGGTAAGCAGATAAACATCAAATTTTCACTTTTGGGTGAACTATCCCATTAAGTTGCATAAGTTGTGATGAGTGTTGCTCCCTTTATTTTCTCTTTTCAGATTTTTTTCTTTTATTTGTTGTTACTTTTGGACCCTGGTCTGGTGTGAACTCGGGGAGGAACAGTGGTTACAGGTCATGTTTTTGTTTTGGGGTTGGTCAGTGATGCACACTGATTGCTCTGTCTGCCGCTGAATAGAGAACTTCAGGAGCATGCTGTTATTGAGCTCAGTGTGTGTGTAGACCATGTGATCAAATGTGATGGTGCAGCAGTATTGAACTCGCTCAGAGAAGCCTCCTTTTGTGTGCATTGTTGTTGAGAAAGTTTAAGTGTGCGACTGAAATAACAAAGGCAATGGCGTCAGATTGCAGTTGCGATAATATCTCTACAGGGGGCAGCCTGCTGTAAAACATTCTCGCTAGCAAAGTCCGAGAGCTGTAGAAATGCATGGGGTCAGTGTGACGTGTTTACTCTGTTTAGATGTGACGTAGTTGCAAATCATTGTCTGTCTCTGTGGGTTAGTGGCTGAACCTCTTCTATGGTTCTCTCAGTCTCTAAATGCAGATGTTTGGCAAGTGTCCATACTGATAGCACGCTGCCTATGCTTTGTTTTTGGAGAGACATTCTTTGGGTTTATGACCGTCGTTATAAAGCAGTTGGAGCAACTCTACTGTAAAACGGCTGGTGATGCATCTATAAACGCTTTCTTATATATATATATATATATATATATATATATTCAGAAGAAGTGTTGTGGTAGTTGCTAAGGTGTTATGAGTGGTTGCTATGGTCAGAAAGTCTTCGTTATTCTAATCCTTAGATATAGTTTGCGTCCCTCCTCCACTGCAAGTTGTTGTCATTTTAGCATGTTCGGGGATAAAATCTGCTTAGAAAACTAATAGCATACCTCTTCTCAACAAAGCGCATTATTTGAGGTGTCATTCATGTCCGTGGCACAAACTTTGTGTGATTTGAAGTTTAATACTTAGGTTTAGGGGGCTTCTTCAGATGTCTAACTTTAAGTATGAGTAATAGTTAATGCAGAAATTGTCATAGTAAGCGTAATTAATTCATGGAGGAACTTGCCTTTATTTTTACAAGTGTTTCCTTTTAAAGCTTCCTTTTCATGGAAATACAAGAGTTTTTGTGGTTTAGTAATTTTGCCAATGGACTAGTTTTGCTTTAAGATGCTTTAATGCCTGTGATGATTCCAGATCAGCAGAGCAACTCTAATGTGCCGTGGAACGAAGAATTTTAAGCACATATTAGGAAGCTGGCGTAGTTTGGACTGATTTTCACAGAGCTCAGGCTTTACAGAGTTCAGAGTGTGACTAATGTAGAAGAAGTGTCATTGTCCTTTTACATATATTAAAGGACCTCATGCATATTCATGAGGAGAAGGGTCAAACACAGTGTAATCCTTGAGGTCAAAGAGCAGACACTTGCATCTCAATGATGTGTGATGTTTCTCACGCGTTTGAGATATTAACAATACCTTTTCATAGAGTTACAAATGAATCCAATTCTGTCTTAGGCATTTAATGATCACATCAGATGGTGATTAAATGATTCACAAGAGTTCAGTGCCGCTGGTTATATGACTCACAAAGTACGTTACAAATGCAGTCAGATGATCCATAGTTGTTGTCTTTATGATTAATTCATGTTGTTGTTTTTTTCTTTCTTTTTTTCATTGAGGCACATGTGCTGCTGCTTAACTTAAACACCTGTCTCTCTCTTTCTCAGAGAACACCTGTCTTGCTCTTTCACGTTCTTCCTGCATGGAGACAGTAATGTGTGCACCAGCGTGGAGATCAACCAGCACCAGCCCATGTACCACCTGAGTGAGGAGCACCTGACACTGGCCCAGCAGGCCTCCAGCCCATTCCAAGGTGATAGAACACTCTTTTCCTGATATGCTTTGTAATATTTTTTCCTGTCTGTCCCTTTCTTTTGTTTCTCCTCTCCCTTTTTCTCTTTCCAGCATTTCCTTTCAGATCAAAAAGATGAGGTTTATAATCAGTAAAGCCCAGTGGCATTCTATTTGCCCCTCTGTATCTTGAAAAAATGAATAAATAAATAAAATACAGAAATCGTGTTAGAGACCTTTTCCTGTTTTAGGTGCTTGGGGAAGAGGAAAGTGTTCTTCATTACCGGTAACATGAGCAGTGCTTAAGGTACTAATGGTGATTTCAACGATATCTGCACATCCTTAAATCCTGAAAATGTTTAAACTATGGCACAGAGATATGTAAAAAATATTTAATCGATCACGGTTTTTTCCCCCCCCGATATTGTTTATAATCATTTGTTAACTGGCTGTTGATATTGATGTATAAAATGATATCGCCATAACTCCCAGCCCTGGCCTAAACTGAAAAAATGACTTGATGTTTTTATTTTTATTTAACAAACTTTTAAGTAAAATAGCGTTAAGTGGGATTTCCAAAGGGCTGTTAGTGATGGTCACGTTAATGAAGGCATTTTGCCATTTATGATCATGTGTCACTGGGTGGGAAATCCTTGCACTTTAGGAGATTTAGGCCTGTTTAAAGTCACCATAAAATCAAAATGGACAATTCTTCTTTTTTCAGTCACAAAATCTTCAGTCAAAAACAATAACTTCCATTCCCCTCCCAACACCATCTCTTCTCTGATGACTTGTGTTGACTGGTGTGAGGGCTGGGCAGTAAAGCCTCCCCTCCAGCAATCTGTCACTCACATGAGATCGCAGCAATTAGCAAACAACAACGATCCAATCAATTCCTGATGGGCAAAATCAAGTCCCATCCTCCTTTTTTTTTTTTCTTGTTTGAGAAGCCATTTCACTTGTATTTACCTCACTGTAGGGAGGAAAATTCGATCGCAATTTCCATTTCATGCTGATTTTAAGACCTTTACGTGGGATTTCATAGCCCTCAGTTGCTCTTATGAACCCAAGGACTATCAGTGGGAAATATTCCTTATAGCTTTTGTTTTGTGATGCTCACTTTTGATTGAAATTCATTCAGTATCATTCATTTTAGCTTGGCTGGAATGCTGTATTGACCAATCTACATCCACAGCCGTGCACTAGATCACATCTGCCATTGTTTGCTTAATTGAGATTGTTTGCGGTTCCTGCGAATTAACGTTTTAAAACATAATTCATGCTTTTGATGGGGAAATAACCTTTGCAGTGAATCAGGAATGTGTGATGTGTCATTTGGAACCAGCTGACCTTTTTCTCGCTCGCCCGCTCTCTCTCGACAACCCTCTACATTGCGAGTAAATCACTCGCATATGCGACTAAATCTTCACTCTGGCGACTAAATGATGTCTAATATTAGCCAATTGCTAATAAATTCTCAGATTTTACTCGCCAGTGTGTGAGTTGGAGGCTAAGTATAAGTTTAGCTCAGATATATTTTCACTCGCCTAACACTCTGACTGAGCGCATCAGAGTTTCTCTCTCCGACAAGCGATCTGTGCTGTTTTTCAGTTCATCTGAATGGATGTGCAACGCACAACGTACCGTAAACTCTAGTGTGAAGGCGCACGACTCGGCGTCGCTTTGTTTCACACACACGCAGCGAGAGAGGGAGAGAGAGAATTGACGCGCTACCTATGCGCGCCAAATGTAAACGATATTCTTTGTTGTATTTTGCTGTCAAAATAACGGTTACAAAATAACCGCTTTTAAGAACTACCGCTTTCTCCGCTAGTGGGCGGAACTAATGCGCAAACGACAATCTCATTGGCTGG
>NW_015546055.1:551757-557056 GCF_001515605.1 Sinocyclocheilus anshuiensis | reverse complement strand
TATGTGTGTGTGTATATGTGTGTATATATGTATATGTGTATGTATATATTTATCAATCTGGCGAGTAAACAAAAAAATTTACTAGCCAATGACGATTCAATTGCCAAGGTGTTCGTAGAGGGCTGCTCGATCTCCTTTGGTCTGCTGCTCACCGTTTCTGACAGTCTCGGATTAGTGAGCGTGCGACTGTTGCGACTGTGACCTCATAAAGAGCAGTGAGAGGGGTGTAATGAACTCATAGCTCACTTAACCGAGCAGAAGAGAGAGTGAGAGAGAGACTGGTAGTGCACAGATTGCTTGACAGAATTAATGTGAGGTGAACAGTGTGATATTGGAATACATTTGTTTGCCTGTTTGTCTGAAAATTGCTTTATATCTGTGTGATGCCCCCACTCAAAAGCGGACCAGAGCAGCAGACCCCTTTCTAATGATGGTTGATAGTTGAGAGTTGATACCTCTCTAGTGGATTCAATGCTTCAAGCTCCCCCGCCATGCAAATTCTTATCTTCTGCTTTACCACCTACCTGAAGAGCTCAACGCTGGGCTTTCTTCCTGTAAATACTTTGCGTATCTCAGAGTCTTTTTTGATGCATTGGGGATGAGCTGGCCATCAGGAGGCCAAACGAATTGGCTCGATCTAGGATCTGTCAAATATTAAAAGAGCAATTTTTGCTTGCAGAGGTGGTCTGCGAATGAGCCGTGTATGTTTTGTTACATCTGGTCAGCTTGTTTTTTCAAAATGCATTTTGGAGGCTTCTGTTTTAAAGCCAGGATAACAATCTCTATTAGAGTGTTTAGATTTAAGCTGCCGTAACCCATTAAAGATTAATTGTACCTCCTTTCCATTTGTATAGCATCCCCCTACCCCCATTCCCTCTTCCCATACCTCTTCCGGATGGATGGAGGTGTCCTCTGTCATTGTGGCTTTTATGGATTTGTGTGATGAAGGCCATGGAATGAGCCGGCTAATGGAAGGACACAGGATGGATTCATCCACTCCCCCCCCCTTTTCTCCCTGGAAGCTCCTTCCTCCTCCTATCCTCTAATATGTGGATCAATATATCAAGGCAGTTAAAGAAACACGCATGTACAGAATGAGATTTCCTTGGGAAAACTTGTGACTACCTACCTCAGTGTTTAGTTATTTTTTTAGGCATGAAAGCAGCATATAACAGAGCTGCTCTTGAGAAACTGAGGTGTTTTGGAAAGGTACCAGTGAAAACTGATGCCGCTACTTCCACATTTGTACTTCACCTTGTTTTGTGCGCTTTCCTTGTCTTTTTTCACCCTGTTTCTGTCTCTCTCCCTCTGAGTGACCTGTTTATTTAAGTTGGTTTATGGGCTCAGAATGAGTGCTGCCTGGCAGTAACTGGAGGCTGTGTTGATATGAAAGGCTTTCGGAAAGTGTCTGAGAGAAAGGAGGAAGGAAAGAGACCCGGCTGCAGTGGAGGAGTCATTTAAGACCACAGTTAATGAGGAACAGAAGTGGAGGGAGCGGTTGAGAGAGAGCCAGGCGGGAGTGTTTGTACAGTGTTCCCCCGCTTCATAGACTCATTTGCTTTGGTCCTGTTCTGATTACACGCTCCTTAGTCTTCATGTGTTTTTCTGCTACATATGCTAGCTTTCCACATTGTAAGAACCAGTTTGGGGCAACTTTCCAAGGACAACGCCAGATAAATGCCACTTGATTGTATTTTGTAGTAGAGGTTCTTTTGCCGTTATCATTTAACACAAGTACTTGGATGCATAAACAAAAACTAGTTAGGATACTAGGATCGGTGAATTACTCAAGGGAAAAATGGTTATCCAGCGATGCATGTTACATAGTTTTGGTACATTTTGTGTACTAGCTAGTGCTGTCACAATCATGAGTTTATTAAATATCATATAACTAATTGCAGTTAATTTAATAGCCTTTTTGCTCATGTCTTTCACAGTGTAAGGATAATCCACAAATCTTTCCTTTTGATTTTTTTTTGTCTTTTGTACAGAAATATTGTGAAAATTAGAACGACCTAATATTTTAAATATTGAAATGGTTATATATTATTTATGTCAATTGTAAAATATATAAATATTTTTTATATAACAAAATTAAAATCTTTTTATTTTATATTTATAAATTGTATAATTTCTTTTGGTAATTTATTCTTTTTTTGTGTGTTTTTACTGTTTTTGTGTGTGAGAGAGCTGTTTCCAGTAACACTATTGTTTTGTGTGGCCTAGTCTGTTTTAATTGTATTATTGTAATATAATAATAATAATAATACAATAATAATTGTAGTAGTAGTAATAATAATAATAAATAATTTTCTAAAGTTTAGAAATATTGATATTTGTATAAAATTCCCTTATTTGAATGGCAATCTGTGATTGAGATTAAAAGAGCACAATGATTATGATTATCTCAAATAAACTCAATTAGATAAAATAATCGTGATAGGCCTGTGTCCCAGATTCTTGACCTTTATGCCACTGCTGCCTTAATATCTCTTGTGTTCTGTACTGTATGTAGTGTGTATGACTGAATCACTTCTCTCATTCTCGCTTATAGTGATTCTGAGTCCATTTGGACTGAACGGGACATTGACCGGTCAGTCCTTCAAACTGTCCGACCCTCCGACACAGAAGCTCATTGAAGAATGGAACCAGTTCTATCCCATCAGCCCGACCTCCAAGGAGAGCACAGAGGACAAAATGGAGGACATCAACTGGGAGGACGACTCCCTGGCAGCAGTGGAAGTGCTTGTTGGTAAGTTGGACCAAAATATATTTTACTTAAAAGGCTGGTAAATAAACCAGTTGCATTGTGGGAACAATACATGTTTGCTGAAAATACTGGAGAAATGTAATATAGTGTGCAATGTGTTATTCATCTGTAGTACTTTTTTTTTCTTTTTCCCTCTAAAAGTGTGCATTCATAAGGTGTTAATTTGTGGCCGTTTCTCCAGGTGGTGTGCGCATGGTGTATCCTGCATGCCTGGTGTTAGTCCCGCAGTCAGACATCCCCACTGTAACACCTACGGGGTCCTCGCACTGCACCGCTGTCTATTCAAATGGCCATCAAGTGCCTGCTTCAAACCGTGACCCTGCCATCTCTTCAGTGACCCTGACTCCTCCCACCTCACCTGAGGATCAGGCTCAGACAGGTAAACATGCCTCAACCTTGACACAAACCCATGCCCATCTCATTTCATGGTCAGCATCCGTTACACTCAAACTTTTTTTTTTTTTCTTTCTCTAGTTCACTCTCACTCGGCACAGAAGTGCATGCGGTTGCCGGTGGTGATGGATGGATTCAGTGTTGACAGCACCAGTCATCACGGTGGCAAGATTCCACGCAGGATGGCAAGTCAGGTGGTTGAGAGCGTTTGGCAGGAGTGTAACATCAACCGAGCTCAGAACAAGTAAGTGTGCTCAGACATCCTCAGATGAGCTCAGAGTAAATCTGAGATCAGATCATCCCATTTCACAGTCATGATAGATCTACAATGCACTGTTACTGGTACAATGCATATCTGAGCCACAGATTGTTTTATTACTGATTATTGAAGGGGAAAAAACAATTAGGAGTGATCAAGATTAGTTGTTACACAGGGAACTTTTCACAAGGGCTTTGTCTGCAAGGTTTAGAGTCAGAATTTGCACAAATGTGTGATTGTTTAATGCTTTTAAACGTCAGTTCAGTCCATCTTGGGAACAGTTTTTCAAACTAAAATTTCATTCATTTCAAGTCGTGTTGTCACATTTTAGATTTTAACAATGTATACCATTTATTAGTTAAAAAAGTTACTTTTTGCCATTTCATAATTGTCTAAACTAAAAAGTTAAGCTGATAATCCTATAATTGATTGTACTACCTATAATGGCATATCCGCCTTTACTCAAAAAGGTCAATGTGTGTTCAATAAAATAGTTTTTCCTGGGCAATAACAGTAAAAATATTCATAAACTTTTGTGTAACTAACTTAGCAGTATGTATACAGAATTTGACTTTCAAAAATAAACCGACGCTGGGAGATATTTACTGGAGTAAAACATACAACTAGCCTCAACAAAGTACCATAGATTTTGTGATTTAGAAACCATTCAGAAGATTCAGAGAGTTTGAGGCCAGTCTTGTTTCATTGTGTGTTTGCAGACGGAAATTCTCTGCCACAGCCTCCAATGGGACCAGCGAGGAGGAGACGCCGATGAAAGTGGGCACCTGGGACTTTGTCGACTCCACACAGAGATCAAGCTGCAACTGTTCTAGGTACAGATATGAACATTCACTCAGTCCTGTATTCTCACAGGCTGTCGTTGTTTAACCATTCCACACTGCTGCTGCCACTAATCACTTTTCAGCTCTTGTAGTGTCATCTGTCACTCTGTAAAATGACAGGCAATACATTTGTTATGGAGTATTAAATAAGCTCTTTGTGAAAACCGGAGAAACTGGTTTCTGAGTGATGGTGTTAAGCTGTCATAAGCTCTGCTCTGATTCTTTTATTTGCCTCTCTGATAGAGAGAAGAAATTAGCTTGCTTATATATTCATAGTCTGCATGTGTTGCAAGTTTAGAGTTATATCAAAAACAGCTGAGGGAAAAAGAAACCAATCAGAAGCAATAGGACAAATTAAAACAAAACAAAGAAACAAATGAAGTAAAAAACTTGATTTTTTTTAAATAAAAGTTTTAGTATATATATTTATATTTATATTTCATTGATGTGTGTGTGTGTACATATACATATACATTATAGGGATGGGCATTTTTCAAAAATATTGAATTAGAACATTAGGGCTCATAAAAAAATTAATATTCAAATATTTGTTTATTTAAATGATGTTTAATTAGGGACTTTATTTTTTTATAAATGTTTTATCACCATTTCTGAAGAAGCTTATGATTAGCATTATACACCACAAGAGTGGTGACCAAAAAGCTGATGGTCACTCTAGTTGAGCTCCATGACCATATATGCAGATGAGAGAAATCTAGAGAAGGACAAATATCACTGCAACACTCCACCGATCTGGGCTTTATGTCGGAGTGGTCAGACTCTATCTTCTCCTCAGTGAAGTGTGCTGGTAGCAGCCTCATGCTGTGGGGCTGTTTTTCAGTGGCAGGGACCGAGGGACTCGTCAGAGTAGAAGATAAGCTTAATGCAACAAAATATTGAGTTAGCCTTAATGAAAACCCAATCCAGAGCATTCAGAACCTCAGACTGGGCATAAGGTTCACCTTCCAACAGGACAATGAACCTAAGCACACAGCAAGAGTGGTTTATAGACAACTCTGTGAATGTCCTTCTAGT
>NW_015546055.1:542461-549185 GCF_001515605.1 Sinocyclocheilus anshuiensis | reverse complement strand
TTAGTCTTTGCAACTTTACAGATCTTCTTTATGCACCAAGAGCTTGTAACACTCCAAAGAGAAAGGAAAACTTGAAATCGCATCATATGACCCCTTTAAGGGTATGAATACTTATGCAATGTACTTATTTCATTTTTTTTTATTTTTAATAAATTTACGAAGTTGTGACAATTCTGTTTTAGCTTTGTCAGTATGGTGTATGGAGTGTAGATTGATGTGGAAAAAAAGTAATTTAAAGCAGTTTAACACAAGGCAGCAACATAAGAAAATGTGAAAAAATGAATGAATACTTGAATGAATACTTTTGCAAGGCACTGTATATGTGTGTGTGTGTGTGTGTGTGTGTGTAAAGAATAAAAGCATTCAAGCTAGGGCTGCACAATAAATCGCATGCGATATTTAATGCGCATCTTGCGCAGCTTGCCTGTGAACAACGGCTCTGTGTAGTTAATGCTGCTCAATGTGAAAGCCCGCAGGTGATGGAGATTTACCGCTGATTACAGAACCGGCTTTACTCATAAGATGCGCGTTAAATATCGCATGCGATTTATCGTGCAGCCCTAATTCAAGCTCAAGCAGAGCAAATGAAAAAATAAAGCAGACCGTAACAATTACAGTATAGAACGGAGTCTGCCTGTTTATCATGTTATATTGTTTCACATGTTAATGTTTAGAAAAACATTAATATCCACATGCTCTGGTGAAAGTTGGCTCCTCAGTCTGATAACAATAAGAACGTGCGTCGACACAGACGTTCCAGAGACACAAAGATAACTAAGTAGGTGTGCTAAGCAGAGTTTCTTACAGTGCTTTGTGTTTTCTGTTCTTAAACCACTCTCCCTCAAGGAAACTTAAAGGAAGCATATGTCTCAAGATTATTTCGCAGTCAGATAAGCTCTCTTCTCTGCTCACTCGGGCTACAGCTGCGCTTATCTGCAGTCGTGAATGCAGTCATGGACAGCTGTCTTTCCTCAGTCGACTGCTGTTTGGATTTCATGTGATTTCTCATTGTGGTGCTGATATTATAACAATTCAGTTTCACTGATTCATTTGATCAAATGTAATTCCATTTTGTAAGATAATTTAGTAAGATCATTTTGATCAAAGTAATTCCAAACTTCGTGAGGCAGACGACGACATTCTGTGATCAAATACATTCAACTTGTTAACGCTCCCACCCAGTGCATTTAGTTGATACTGACTTTTAGTTTGCGTGCTTAGGACTTATCATGGATTCCCTGCATTTACCGCCAGCAAAGCAACACGTAGTAAAATTCAAATAGTGTTTTTATTTTTCGAATAATAATTACAGATCGAATATTCAACTATTTGTGCATATATATAAAAGGCTGTCATGTCTTATAAGAGTCTGCAGATATTGCTATGGAGTTTAATGATGTAATTTATCTGTGACAGACTGTTCAGACTGTCGCTGGTTACATGCTACTAATAAATTGTGTGTGGTAGAAAATGATAACTTGTGTTTATAGATTATAGACTAGCTTATGAGTCTCACTGACTAACTCAGTGGTAAAACTGTTGTTATTGTAATATATGCGCCCTAATATTGTTGTGGCTTGTAGTGACGGGACTTGAAAGGAGATGGACCTTTAGTATCAACTAGGGCTGGACAATAATTCAATATCAATATGTATCGCAATATATTTCAGGATTCTTTGATGAATAGAAAGATCCAAAGATCAGCATTTATCTGAAATAAAAAGCTTTTGTAACATTATACACTATTCCATTCAGTATAATTTTTATTATTTTTTTGGGAAAGAAATGATAGAAATTAATACTTTTATTTAACAAGGATGCTTAAAATTGATCAAAAGTGATGATAAAGGCATTTATAATGTTACAAAAGATTTCTATTTCAGATAAATAGTGTTCATATCGATAATCGGAATTATATCGTATCGACCGAAATTAAGAAATATATCGTGATATCAATTTTGGCCTTATCGTCCAGCCCCAGTATCAACATAGTCCAGATCTATCTTTGCCTACTTCAGGTAGATAATTGTTTTATAAACCTGAAGTAAGTACTAAAAAAGAATGGGCTCAAACACTGTGGAGCGTTGTAAGTAACGTTAAGACAGACCTAATCTCACGTAGAGCTGTGTGGGGTTGCTGTTAGTCATCGTCTTTCTCTTCATTGAGTAGCTGTTCAGTTTAGGCCAAGAGAATGCCAGGCGCCATGGGACTGTTGTCATTTGCCAAATATGTTTTTTGGAAGAGACCCAGCATGAGAGGTGTGATGAAACTCTTGAGTCCCCCATGAAGTGAAAATGACCATGCGTCGACCAAGATCCTTTCTGCTTGTTTAGCATTCTGCTTGTGTGTACGTGTGCGAGTGTGAGTGGCTGTGTTGTTGTTGTGTTGCGTACATATGAAATTGTGTTGAGTGTGTGAATAAGAGAGGGTATAATTTTACCCTCGACTCCCCTGTTTTCTGGACATCTGGACATAACTCTTTTTAGCTTCTAAATTTGTGCAGTTTAAATTTGTGCAGGTATACGTGTATGTGTGTGTGTATGTATATGTATGTACAGTGGTGTGAAAAAGTGTTGGCCCCCTTCCTGATTTCTTATTTTTTTGCATGTTTGTCACACTTTAATGTTTCAGATCATCAAACAAATTTAAATATTAGTCAAAGATAACACAAGTAAACACAACATGCAGTTTTTAAATGAAGGTTTTTATTATTAAGGGAAAACAAAATCCAAAACTACATGGCCCTGTGTGAAGAAGTGTTTGCCCCCCTGTTAAAACTGTGGTTTATCACACCTGAGTTCAATTTCTCTAGACACACCCAGGCCTGATTACTGCCACACCTGTTCGCAATCAATAAATCTCTTAAACAGGACCTGCCTGACAAAGTGAAGTAGACCAAAAGATCCTCAAAAGCTAGACATCATGCCGAGATCCAAAGAAATTCAGAAACAAATGAGAAAGAAAGTAATTAAGATCTATCAGTCTGGAAAAGGTTATAAAGCCATTTCTAAAGCTTTGGGACTCCAGCGAACCACAGTGAGAGCCATTATTCACAAATGGCAAAAACATGGAACAGTGGAGAACCTTCCCAGGTAAAAACCTTCATTTAAAAACTGCATGTTGTGTTCACTTGTGTTATCTTTTACTAATATTTAAATTTGTTTGATGATCTGAAACATTAAAGTGTGACAAACATACAAAAAAATAAGAAATCAGGAAGGGGGCCAACATTTTTTCACACCACTGTATATATATCTTACTGACTCCAAACTGTCACATAGGTCTACATACTCACATCATCTCAGTTCCAACCTCAAAGTAGCCTGTGGAAACTCCTCACACTACACGTGAACTACACGCTTTAGCCTCTCTTTTAAATACTAACATGCATACCAGTAAAACACTGTAAAATGTCTGAAGCAAACTGAAGTTTTCTGTCTTTGTGATGTGAGTGGTTGTTGTGAAAGCCTTGCATTTTTAAGGAAGGGATGAAAGGCATGTATTTAAAGCCTTCGTTTATAGCTACAGGCTTGTGTGTTGAGATACTGTGGAGCTTGAGATGGTGACTGCCTCAAGAACAACATTATAAACGAGACACTGTACAAGGAAAGCCACAGGGAAACTCTGGCAGCTGCTGTGCTTTACATATCTCTGAAAAAGTGTGGACACAAGTTATCAGGTCAGACAGACTCTGATAGGAGTGGAGTGCTTGTTGTTAAAAGGGTGGTTTCTTAAACCTGTCCTTGGACTCGACAAGCAGAGAATCTTTATTCAGACAGTGTTTTTTTTCAAGGATCCGATAATAGTTATAAAATTCTAAATAATGAGCTAATTAACAAACTGTTACATTTCTCTGTTACAAGTCTCAAAGGCTTATTAAACCTGAAAAGAAATGTTATGAACTCTCACAGTGAAAAGAAGTGAATAAAAATTATGATTTCTGGTAATAGGTTTTCTTATTAATGATGTCATCAGTTCATAATTCATGTATCTGTTGTATTAAAATATTTCTTTATCTTTTCAGGCACAAAACGCTGAAGCAGAGAGCAGGCAGCACGCCTGGTCAGCCGCCCACCACTGGTCAGACGCAGCAGCCAACCATCAAGCACAAAGCCGGGGAGAAGCCCGAAAAGGGCGACAAGCAGCAGAAACGCCCGCAGACGCCCTTCCACCATCGCAACTCAGTCTGTGAAGATGTCTCCATGGAAACCGACACTTCTGCGGGCCAGCGCTTGGCTCTTAGAGGTCAAGAGGGTGGACGGTTTCCTGGACTTCGCCCATCTGATGTGAGCACTGGCTCAAAACCTCCACAACTACACAGTGGGGGCGGAGCTACCATGGGCAGCAGTGGCTCGACAGAGATGGTCGGCTCTCCTCAGCCACCACCGCTGAGCCCTCACCCCTGTGAACGTGGCGAGGAAGCCTCAGACGCCATTAAGAACCCCTCCACACCACACAGCCAACATTTTTACCCTCCTTCCGTAGAGCCATGCCTCCTGCCCCAAAAGGGCCCAGATGATGCCCGTTTGGAGCCCCACACACAACCTTTTCCCCCTGCATACCCTGAGCCCCTGGAGCCCACACCGTACATCAGTGCAGCAGTAAACCTGGATGACGACGGGAGTCACGCACCATGGAGGTTCTTTAACCTGCCCCGTAGGAAAGATGCAGAGTTTCCCACGCCGTCATTACCAGGAGACAAACTCAGAGAAGAGGCATCACTCGGAGCTGAAGGGATTATGTCTGTTACTGAGTGAGTATCACACATTATTTCATGCACCACACACAATTTCATGCACTTACTTGAAGGTAAATAATGTCATTTCTGAGCCACCAAGCAAAAATTCAGAAAGCACTTCCCTCTATCTTCCATTGATTGGACGAACAGACAACTATATGTAAATGATCTCTGTTATGATTAGACATTGTTCAACAGGGTGGGCCAGTTTACTGAATACCGAATAGATGTTGATATTGAGTCGTCATACCCATTGATCTGATAACCTGATTTCTGAACGGTCCATTTTTGCAGCTTATTTTAAATGAGCTTTTTGATTGGGGAAGAGACCTTTTGCGATCTTTGTGATTTTTGGCTGCAATGTTTTCAAAAGAGCAACGAAAAAAATCCTGTTTTCCTTCATATGTCCCCTTTAAGACACATTTTGTTTATATTCTCTTTTAAAACCTCCCTGAAGTCTCAAACAATGCAGTGAACTGAAAGTACATATCTTTTGAATATAGAGCTCTCTGTAACCTGTAAACAGCCAGGGGGATTGCATTGTGCATTTTGTGTTGTGTTATAATGGCTTAAGTAACTGTTTCTAAAGTGAGAGCGGGACCACCCTGTGGACCCCGTTAATCCCCTTCGCTCACTGCTTTTTATTTCCAGCAGCCAGAGTTTGAGCCCCCAATACTGAACCCCAAATGTCCTTGTCTGTTTGTGAACTGTGTGTTTGAAATAGCTATGATGTAGCCTCGTGCACTGCTCACTCAAACACACACATAAACACACTCTTGTTTTGTGTAGATTGTTCTTTCTACACACACACACACCATGTTAATCTCTCATGATGCACCCTTTTGACATCATATTTCACTAATGTGCAGGCCCAGCACTGTTGTGAACTAGGAGATTATGGGTCAATTTCACACATGCATATAAACACTCAGGGGTTTAAGTGGGGATTTAGAGTAGAAATGAGCATGGTATACGATTAAACACCAGCTTGTGGACCTTAAGGACACATACAAAAACAAGACTAACATTGAGAGACATTGGGAGACAGCTACACACTGGTAAGATTTTTGTTTTTGGAAAAAAAAAGTTTGTTCATCAAGGCTGCTTTTATTTGATCAAAAGTACAGTAAAAACAGTAATGTGAAATATTATGATTTAAAATAACTTAAAAAAAAAAAAATTTAAACGTAATTTATTCCTGTGATGGCAATGCTGAATTTTCAGCGGCTATTACTCCAGGCTTCAGTGTCACATGATCCTTAAGAAATTATTATAATATGCTGATTTGGTGCTCAATAAAAATCTTATAATTTTGAAAACAGTTGTGCTACTTAATATTTTTGTGAAAACCTATTTTAGTATTTAATGAATTGAAGTTTCAAAAGAACAGCATTTATTTGAAAAAAAAAATATTTTTGTAACATTATAAATCTCTTAAATGTCACTTTTGATCAATGTAATATATATATACTTGCTGAATAAAAGTGTTAATTTCTTTAAAAAAAAAAAAATCTTACTAATCCCAGACTTTTGAATGGTTGTGTATGCTATATAATAAAGAATGCAATAACCATAAAGGTTGTTATTAAAAACATTTGTTTTTAGAATGTTTTGAATCAAAAACAAATGTTTTAAATGTGACGTTCATGAGTTGGGATTGACGTCAAAAGTCACATGAGTATACTGAGTCGATATGTGTGAAATGGACCTTCACTCCCTACTGTAATTGCATGGTTAATTTTTCTATGAAACCGTTCATATTAATAATAAACAAAGGGTGAAATAAGGTTGTGTTCATATGCATACATGCTCAGCACTGACACTCTTGCAACATTCACCAACCCTTCAGACTTCCAGGAAAAGCACCAAGGGAACTTGCCTCCCATGCGGCTACCTTGATTTAAAAGCAGTCATTTGGGGAAGTCGTGGCCTAATGGTTAGAGAGTCGGACTCATAACCCAAAGGTTGCGGGTTCGAGTCTCATAC
>NW_015546055.1:539688-542140 GCF_001515605.1 Sinocyclocheilus anshuiensis | reverse complement strand
GCATAAATGGCTGCCCACTGCTCCGGGTGTGTGTTCACGGTTTGTGTGTGTTCACTGCTGTGTGTGTGCACTTTGGATGGGTAAATGCAGAGCACTAATTCCGAGTATGGGTCACCATACTTGGCCACATGTCACATCACTCACACTTGACACCGGTGCCAGTGCTGTTTGATGACAGTCTCCAACTAAGTCGTGACATGTTTACTTGTGTGAAGAATATCTGCCAAAGTGTACATCTTACCTGCTTTCTCCAGAAACTTAAATCAACAAACGGTTATCCACACAGCTTCCAAAGGACGTGAAGTTGTTGTTTTACTGCAGCTTGATCTGTAAAATTCTTGTGCCTATACTGTTAGAGAAATGCACATTCATCGCTTTTGCCGTGTTACTTTATTTCAAAAAAATGAAAACATTTGGTTTTTCATATAGTCCACAATGTCTCATCTATTAACATGAAATTGGGTTTGTTGAATCTGTGAGAGTGTTTGGACACGTTTGTGTGAATAATGTTCGTGTAGTATGAACCTTTCCTCTAAACTGTCGCGGATGAGAGCTATTGAAAGCAATGACTTTAGGCCCTCATAAATTCACGAAGCAGCAGTGTTATGACAAAATGAAGTGTACACATCTTTGAGCCGTGCCGTTGTCTTCCTGGAAGAATGCTTGTTGATAGTATTAAGTTAAAAAATGTGCCCCTAATCCCTCACTAGAAACAAAAAATTTCTGGTTTGAAAATGTTTTAGCATGAGTTCTTCACAAATATTTGATGTTTTAAATAATGCAGTTTCCTTAAACAATTTTAGATGTACGGGAACATTCTAGTACTTTGCTTCTATATTGTTTTCACTAGAAGATTGTTGTTTGCCTGGAGTTGCCCAAGATCAGGAAAGAGAGGTTTAGAGAGCTGTCTCTGTTGGCCACAGTGAGATGTAATGGTATGCAGTGCAATCCCAGTATGCACTTGGCTATTGTCCTCTTGTGTCTATTCTTCTGTTATGACCCAGTGTAATCCCTGTGCTCTCTGGGGCCTCAAAATGGGTTTAATCTCTGGCCAGCGCCACTGTGCGCTGTCACCCCCCATCAGAGCTAGAGTCTGATCTGTGAGAGAGGACAGTCGCAGATACTTACATTCAACCAACACAGAGGGATTTTACATAACATACATAAACAAGTAAAGATTTGAGAGACAATGAGTGATATAACTGTTTTTAAAACTTTAAAACTTGATAGAACTTTAAAGCGTGTAGACTGCATTATAATTTAATAACAGAAAACTGATATAGGTTTTCTATTATGCTATGAATGTTAATTTCACTCAAAAATAATCTTTTAATCTAAAATATTGCCCACTCGATTGGTCTGAGTAATATCACACATATTATCAATTTTTTTTTATATCAGTCGATATCGATAATTATAACGATAAATTTTCATTTTTTTAATTAATTTCAAGTTTAAAGGGAAAAGTAGAAGTAGTTGCTTAAGTCAGGATGCAGATGTAAATTTATGTTCATTATCAAAAAATGTAACATCTGTAAAAATGGTAACAACCTCATTTTTATATGATGAAATGTAATTATTCTGACTGTTTGAGTTTTATTAAAATTAACCGTTGGACTTCCATAGTAGCATACATTTAGATCATGATAACCACAGTTAAAACTAGAGGTGGACCGATGTATCGGTTTTGCCGATTAATCGGCACCGATCGTTTTTTGCTGGAACTATCGGTTATCGGCAAAAATCCATGCCGATAGTTTTCCGGGTTGCGTCCGTTGCTGGAACGGCTGAGAAGGGTCTGCTGTCATTATACAGTACGAGAGCGGCCTCTAGTGATTGAAATCACTGACAGCACGTGCTATTTGTTTAGACACATGATACTGCACGCTGAACAGAGCGGGAAACTTCAGACGCGGATTTAAATGCAGCCGACAGAAAATCCTGCCGCGCCACAGAGCGCCATTCACATAGTTTTCCATTAAATTACATTATATTTGTCCCGAATTGTTGTTAAAGTTTCATTTATAGAGCTATAATATAGATCGTGCTTTCTCTTTCCGTTTGCTCCGTTTTTTTAAACACCGAACTTCAAGCTCATCTATGCCTCATTGTTCATTCATTCTTGAAGTAAACTTGTGTCCGTTTGGTGATTAAATAAACTGTTTTAGACCGCTGCTCGAATTGAACGCGACGCGTCCGGAGTGTGTGTGATACCGGTGAGTTCTCCTAGACTCAGCGCTGCGCTTTTATTTTGATTAGATAATCATCAAGTGTTCAAGAATAGAAGAAGTTAAAGTGTGAGAGTATACATACAATATCCATATGTATATAATTTTAATGCTATGGCCTTTGTGTATATATTTAAAGATGTGCATCTTTAAGCATGACTGTTGAAATGAAATGGTAACAGTTTAAAATAAGAGTCCATTTGTAACATTAAGATTAATGAAAG
>NW_015546055.1:538226-539114 GCF_001515605.1 Sinocyclocheilus anshuiensis | reverse complement strand
GGTCTGCTGTCATTACACAGTGCGAGAGCGGCCTCTAGTGGTTGAAATCACTGACAGCACGTGCTATTTGTTTAGACAAGTGATACTGCACGCTGAACAGAGCGGGAAACTTCAGACGCGGATTTAAATGCAGCCGACAGAAAATCCTGCCGCACCACAGAGCGCCATTCACATAGTTTTCCATTAAATTACATTATATTTGTCCCGAATTGTTGTTAAAGTTTCATTTATAGAGCTATAATATAGATCGTGCTTTCTCTTTCCGTTTGCTCCGTTTTTTTAAACACCGAACTTTTGATCTCAAAAAGGCGAATTTTCACCGAAAGTGAACTTTAATGATCAATATATAATAAATATTAATATTTAATTTTGACTTTTTTTTTTAAACAGTAAAGCACTATTTTAGTTTTCGTTCAGTATTCATTTTAAAAGCTACCAGTTAATTGGTATCGGCCAGTGTGGTCCAACCTAGCTATCGGTATCGGCAAAATCCACTATCGGTCGACCTCTAGTTAAAACCACACATATAGCACCTCAAAACCATGGTAAAAATGTAACTATATGGTTTCAGGTATTTGTATGAAAAATCAGTAGTCTAAATATATTTAGTATAAATGGATAAACGCTATAGCTTAATCAAAAAATATACTGTAATTAAATTACATTACTCATTTAAAGGTGACGTATCATGAAAATCTGACTTTTCCAGGTTTTAAGTACTATAATCAGGTCTCCAGTGCATCTACCAACCAAGGAAACGTGAAAAAGATTAACCCAGTCACTTTGCTTTGGTAAGCCTTTTTCTTCAAGCGTCTGAAAAAACAAGCGCGTCTGATTTCGCTCCCCTAGTGACGTTGCAAAGGGATCTCATTATAATATTACCGCCCC
>NW_015546055.1:532043-537271 GCF_001515605.1 Sinocyclocheilus anshuiensis | reverse complement strand
AACGTAAACTTGTGTGTGAATGAGAACTTAGTTTAGTACTCGCATGCTGTCTGGTGGCCACTTTCTGTCCATGTGCAAAACCATATCTCAGAAGTTTAAACTCATGGTTTAAAACGCATGATTTCAGATAAACATGATAATCAGAACCAAAACAGATGTTTTTAGTAGGTATGAGCTGTAATGGCCGGGGAGCAGCAGCTCTTTTGCATTTAAAGAGACAGGCCCAAAAAACAACGCGTATCTGCTTCCACTCAAAATAGGCATTTTCAGAATGATATAATAAATGATTGAAAGTGCGCTTTCATCCAGAGCGTCTCTCACATGTTCCGCCATGTACTTCACATCCGCGCTTGTTTACCTCAGAGTGCGCAGGCGTCTTTCAGGCAGCATACAGCGGTGTTGTGCATTTTGACCAGTTGATGGGAAAAGTATTCTTAAAATGCATTAAAAATTCTGAATAATTTGTAATATATAATTATTCACGGTATTTAGAAGTGCCCACGGTAACAATATCGGGCATATTCATTACCGTGATATATCGCATTACCGAATACCGGCACAAGTCTAATTACATATTGTAAAAAGGGGCATACTATGTCTCCTTTAATACATGTCTACGTTAATGATATAGGCCTAATAAAATTTTATATGAATATCACACATTTCTGGCACAATACCATGGTGCAGTTAGTGTTGATACTACAGTAAATCCATGTTAAATGATGGCGATTTGTAGATGAAAAGCCTTCAGACTGTATTGTTACGGACATTGTTTCTCCTGTTTATCAGCACTGTTTCATCTGGCTTTAAACTAATTTAAATCACCAAGTCATTTGTGTTCTTTGACAAATTCAAGCGCTACACTAGGGGTGGGAATCTTTAGGCACTTCACGATCTGATCGATTCTGGGAGTCACGATCCGATTCCAAAATGATTCTTGATCTACATTTTTTCTTAATTCTTCTGCTGTGCAAATACATCTTTACAACTTTACATTTGAACATAATTGCAGTTTCTATGCTTTTTGCTTATAGTTGGAATCTCTGTATGTCAGTACTGCCATCTTAAAAATAGCTAGAGGTGTGAATCTTCACTGGTTTCACGATTCAATTCAATTCAATTACGATTATCATTATCAACTCAATATCACGATGCATCACATTCTCAGTTCTCAATATTACTGCACATGGCTACTTTTTCATATACATTTTATATCAAATTTAATTTGGGCAAAAAAATTATTTTTTTATTATATAATATAAACAGACTACTTTTTTAAAACAATTACTTATTTAAAAGAAGTGTTCTTTAAGTATCCGAAAGTTTACAGACAATAGGCTAGTTGTGGGGTTTTCTTTTTTCCTCAGCATTATTGCCATTTGATTTTTATTGATGAGATCATAGACAGTGGCAGCTTAAACAGGCTGCATTTACACTAATGCACAGATCTATTTCGATATATCAGATGTTCTGTCCTGCTCTGAAAACATAACTGACTGTATTTACATCAATTCCATATAAAAGTATTCAGAGATGCAAGTACATTTAACCTCAGCCGCGATCGAGCTTCAGGACAACAAACACAAACGTACACGTGAAAGTCTGTCAGTGTGCGAGTTTCGTGCATCTAATAGTACTGCATTCCAAACGGCATAAATGAAAGCATATCTAAAGTAAAATACTGAAATAACGGCGGGTGGAAGCACACATCGTCAAGCAATGCGCACATGTCTCACAGCGCAAATTCTGTGCAATGAAGCCTGCCGCGTCTCTAGCGCGCGCACGTGCCATTTGCGGGGGAAAAAAACAAGCTCAGAATCTATTCTGAAATATTCAGTATCGTTGAAGAGAGAATCGCGATGCATCGGATAATCAATTTTTTTTTCTCCCACCCCTACTTCACACTGGATCCCACAGCGATGTTTAGTGGTCACTTGACTCGCGCTGCACTGCTGTTTGATCTTTGATCCGAGCGGATAAATGGTCCATGTGGCACGGTTCAAATAAGTTACGCTGTTTCGTTCTGCTTTTGCCACATAAACATTATATTGAGCATTTATCGAACTCTTGTTATTGTTTTATCGAGGAAAATTATAAAGCCCTATGGTATACAAGCAGTGTTATAATATTTTAGTCGTATTTTTAGTCGTATTTTTTTTTTTTTTCTTTTGTCCTGTCCAGGTTAATGGTTGCCTCCAAAAGGCCGCTCAAGGTCTCAGATGAACGGATCCAGACGTACCTGCAGCGACAGAACCAGCACCTGGCTGCAGCCATCACAGACGGCGACCACGAGCCCGAGGTCGACCCCTACGCCTTTGTCGATGGAGATGTTAAGTTCACCTTCTCAGATAAGAAAGACAAAGCTGGGGGAGATAGAGAACCAGGGAAGAAACACAAGGTGAGCAAAGTTTTTTGCTAGAGATATCCCATAATGCACTACTCTTTGGGCTAAACTAATGTTCAAAATTTGGGGGTTGGTAAGATTTTTTTCCCTTTTTTTTTTTTTAAAGGTATTTTAAGCTCACAGAGGCTGCATCTAATTGATGAAAAATACAGTAAAACTGTAATATTGTCAAAAAATATTACAATGACAATATTTTTTTAAATGTCATTTATTCCTGTGATGGCAAAGCTGAATTTACAGCAGCCATTACTCCAGTCTTCTGTTTCACATGATCCTTCAGAAATCATTCTAATATGCTGATTTGGTGCTCAAGAAACATTGTCATTGTTGAGAACTAGTTGTGCTGCTTAATATTTCTGTGAAAACCATGAAGCCGTTTAAAAGAACAGCATGTTTTAAACAAATCTTCTGTAACATTATAAATGTCTTTACTAGCACTTTTGATAAATTTAATGCATCCTTACTGAATAAAGGTATTAATTGAAAAAAAATAAAAGCTTACGGACCCCAAACCTTTGAATGGTAAATGTAAGGGTGCTCTTCACTTTTCACAAGTTAGTTTCATTTTCAGTTGGAAGTACGCAATGTTACGGAAGTAAAAAGGGTTGTGAATACCATTTCATCACATGGACACTTGTTCTATGCAAAAATGAATTTTAGACACCGCAGATTCTCCATTGGCAGTGTAGCATGTAATATGCTGGCATCATGTCTGCTGTCTTCAGCTCATGGGAGATTCCCATCTGAGATCTGAATCTGACACCCTCAAACGTGGAGGAGAGCATAGAGGGGGTGAACAAGTCTCTCCTATTCCTTTTGGATTTTCACACATACTTTAAGCGTTTTTTTTGGCAGCTGCGAAGGATTAACAAAAATCAGCTTTGTCCTTTTGTACTCGGTTACTTCATTGTTTTGTAAGAGCTTTTTTGGTACCTACTCTTACCTACACATCATTTGTGTGCCTTAGTAACCGTACAGCCACTTTTTGCTGTCACAGGAGAGGTTTAAGTAAGGTAGGCCATATGGTGCTGCACAAACTCATTTATAACACACGTGTCTGTTATGTGTAAACACAAAGCAGCATTAATTTGTTGTAAAATACATAGTCTACATAGAAAATTGCCTTCTTAACTCCTGTGCTCCACCCCAGGGTTCTGCTATCGATTATGGGGCGCAGTGATTTGCATGTCCAGGCGTTTATTACAGAGTTGGTCATTAGGAAGTGAAGTGTGTGTACGGAGCAACAGATTACACTCTTTTTGCAGAGAGACGGCCTGCAGCATAATGAAATTATGCACGGCGTAATGAATCTTTGCATAGCATGCGGCTTGCATTGTAATGGTGGCTCTGGGATGTGTTGGTTGCATGAGGGGCATTTTAAGGGTCTGGAGAGGGTTTGTAAAGTGCTGAGGGAAAGCTGCAGTCCCATTAGCATGTGCTGTTTCTTATATTAGAATGTTATTTATTATTCTGTGCGTGGAAGATATAATTTGGTGGTAAAATATAAATATGCTTCCACTAGGGATGTCGTGATTCGTCGATTCTATTCGATTTTTAAAAATCCAAAATACCGGAAGTGGCGCATTTCACGGACAAGAATCCATAAAACACATTATTAGACTGTTTTCCAAGGCCTCATGATATATTAAACCCGTTTAAAAATCATAATTAAGCATAACTGTAAATTCACAAACGCTACGATTTAATTAAATAATTATATGTGATGCAGTTAGGCCGTGTAGGTTACGTACGTGCGTCTCTCAGTGGCTCCGTTCACAGTAAATGCTGTTCCACAGGAACTGTTATCATTTACATGTGTGGAGCGGCTCAAACTCCATCTCTGCATGTTGTTGAGAGTTTGGGTTTATTATAACGTTCATCTGGGAACGCAACGTGCGCCATTTCATCAGATCTGTAAGGTAAATCATTTATAAATCCACGCAAACACAGGAGAATAGTACATCATTATCTCGCGGTTTCAAAATAAAAGCTCAAACCCTCACTCTGAGTTTACATGTTTTGATGTCCACATATTCATTATAGGGATGTTCATTTTAACTGATTAACCGACGGTAAGAATTTTGACCGATTAATACAATCAGTTTAATGGTTTAAAAAGTAATTTAATTATTTATTTTTTCAGTAATTTATCAAAATAATTAAATCGGTTTGCTTGCTGCATGGTTAAAATACACTACGCGTATAAAAAAAAAAAATTTTTTAGGGGGAAAAAAACAAGTCGCGTCTGTCGCATTTTATTATTTCATTCAGAAATAGGCCTAATGCCGACGCGAAATGTTCACAAACATTATAATAAACACTGTAAACATAGCTAGGCTATTTTAGTTCCCCTCACTCCACAACAAATCCTTTCAGTTAACAGTATTTAGAAATGCAATATAACAAAGAGTGAAAAATTGAAGGGGGTCTGAATACTTTCCGTACCCACTGTATATAGCCTAGCTTTATTATGTTTTTCTCCGCTCGCAGAAGCACTGCAGGTGCACGATGTGATATGACCATGTGAATCCTCATGTTCTGTTGTTTGCTGCTTTTTGCGCATGTAAAATTAATCCCCGGGAAACAAATGTTAGTATTTTTAACGGGTCACAGACACTTATCCTTTCTAATTTAATTAAATTCTAATTTAAAATAATCTTCTCAGTTAACGGTTAACAATCAGTTGTCGGTTAGGGAAAATAACCGAAATTAACATCCCTAATTCATTAAAGGGGTCATACGATGCGGTTTCAATTTTTCCTTTCTCTTTGGAGTGTTACAAGCTCTTGGTGCATAAAGAAGATCTGTAAAGTTGCAAAGACTA